>NC_057760.1:2745083-2764017 GCF_004010195.1 Chiloscyllium plagiosum | reverse complement strand
GGCAAATAGGATTAAGTTGAATCCAAAGGGATTTTACAAATATATTAAGGACAAAAGGGTAACTAGGGAGAGAGTGCAGCAGGTCAGGCAGCATCCAAGGAACAGGAGTATCGACGCTTAATTCAATAATGATTCCTGAAGAAAGGCTTATGCCCGAAACGTCGATTCTCCTGTTCCCTGGATGCTGCCTGACCTGCTGCGCTTTTCCAGCAACACATTTTCAGCTCTGATCTCCAGCATCTGCAGACCTCACTTTCTCCTCAAAGAATTCAATAAGACTTGTAAGGCAAGATCTACCCTTCACAAATCCATGTTGGCTGTCCCTAATCAAGCAAGGACTTGGGGGAGAAATACAAAACAATTAGGATTCTTGCCCCTGATGCTAATGTTGTTGGACAGTGGATGCAGGATACTCAGGCTCAACTTCAACATTTTTAAATAATTGAACAGCCTCCCAGCTTATGAAGAAAGGGTCTTTTTAGACTGTTCTGATGAATCAGCACTTCCACAAGATTGAGAGAAGAAAACTGCAGACAGGAGCAACACTGGGACAGGGAGAACTCAGTCTTTACCACTTTGCAAGATCCCAAGAATGTTTTCCTATTCTTGTCAGCACTCCGTGTTATCATAAGACCACAGGATTTAGAACCAAAGTTAGACCATTTGTCCCAATGATTCTCTTCTGCTACTCAATCATTACACTCAAACCCAGGAGCGCTTCTCATTACAATTTAACATTCCCCCAGCAGGGCAGGATGAAGAGCTGTCAGAAGATGGAAGCTAAAACACACTGGATGGGGCTGAGTAAATACATCTCCCCATGCAATACCTGAACTGATAAAATAATGCAAAAAAGGTGACTTCCAAAAGAAAGCAATCCATTCCCAGCACCAACATTCTTCAAAGCACAAACATTTAACAAAATTACTAAATATAAAGCTGGAGAGGGTTCAGAAAAGATTTCCCAGGATATTGCCAGGAATGGAGCATCTGAGTTACAAAAATAGGCTGGGACTTTTTTCACTGGAGTGTAGGAGGTTGAGGGATGACCTTATCGAGGTTTATAAAATTATGAAGGGCATAGATAAGGTGAATGACAAGGATGCTTTCCAGGGTGGAGTAGTTCAAAACTAGGGGGGCATATCTTTTAAGATGAGAGGAGGGGGATTGAGAAAAGGACATGGGGGCAACTATTTTTTCTTACACAGAGTGGAACAGACCACCAAAGAAAACGATAGTTGCAGGCACAGTTACAACTTTTAAAAGACATTTGGGTAAGTATATGAAGAGGAAAGGTGTGGAGGGATATGGCCCATTTGCAGACAAGTGGGACTAGGTTATTTTGGGGACATGGTCAGCGTAGACTAGTTGGACCAAAGGGTCTGTTGTCATGCTGTATGACTCTGAAACAGATACTAAAAAAAATCACAAAACCCACACAGCCAGTTCACTAACATCAATGACCTCTGTGAACTGACCACACAGCTGCGAGGTATTTGCAGAGTGCTGTGCATAAAGCCATTTACCTGGCATCTCATTATCACAGCCAAAGGCCTTAATGTCTGGCTGATTACCTCACGTGCTGGGCCGGCATCTGCTCCCAGTTGTGGCTAATGAGCTCCCACAAATTAACCTGCCAACATGAACACTGTCAACAAGAAAGCTCAGAAATCCAAAAGGTCATTAGGGCCCACAAGCCTGACCTTTTTCCAATAATCCATAACCCCACTTACCTCCCATTACCCCCACCCACACAACTCACTAAGCCTGTAGCTCTTCATAGGCAGATGCTGGGGATTAAAGTCAAGATTAGACTGGTGCTGGAAAAGCACAGGTCAGGCAGCATCTGAGGAGCAGGGAAATCACTGTTTCGGGCAAAAGCCCTTCATCAGAAATCTGCCTGACCTGCTGTGCTTTTCCAGCACCACTCCAATCTTGACCTGTAGCTCTTAATGCCCACTTTCACATTCCCCCCCGCCAAATGCTTCATCCCCACAAGCTCACACTCAAAACATTGGCAGCAGTGCTAACCACTGTGCCACCGTGCCGCCCACTCCAATCTTGACCTGTAGCTCTTAATGCCCACTTTCACATTCCCCCCCGCCAAATGCTTCATCCCCACAAGCTCACACTCAAAACATTATCAACCTCCTTTCCTTCTAGAAAGTTATGTCTATAGCTTGCTTCCCCAGTAACTTATTTTATATAATTTTAATTAATTATCATATTTTCTCTTGAAGGCCAAGCCCATGATGGCACCAGGAGACTATTTGTTAAAGCATCATCAGTGGTTCCTTACCTGATACCGATATCCAGGGTAGAAACACTTCCTTTTCCTAACACAGGGCATTGAAACGAACCTGACCATCTTTACAGCTGGCCTGGAGAAGATCAGCTAATCCTGACAGGATCACCTGAAACGTACAGCTCAGTACCACAGCACCCACTGTCAGTGCACACACTCAGTACCCACAGCACCAGCTGTCTCAGATGACATTTTAAACGTCCTTTTCAACAAGATGACCCGAACACAAGCTGATGATGTGGGAATTCAAGGCTGGAGATCCCAAAACCAGCAAGATATTAAGCCAAGCAACACATTCTCAGATGAAGGGGTGAGGGGTGAGAACATAAACATAATCTTTACTCTTCATGACAGCAATTGGAAAACAAGTGACTCGTGAAGGTTACATGATCTGGACACCATGCAATGGGTAGCAGACTATTTCCCAATAACAATGGTCATAGCTGCCAAACCAAGGTAAAGAACTACTTCCTCACCTCGGCATTCCTGAAGACTTTCAGCATGTCTGCATCAAAGGCTTCTACAGTCTTATAATGGCCTGTGAGGATCTGTTTCTCGATACTTGTGAGATCAATTGGATCTGTAATCTTCTCATAATAATCAGATTTTCTGTTTAAAATGGAGAAATTAGAAATTAAATCAGTACACACTCCTTTGTGAGCATATGAGGAATTAGGGAAGGGGTTCAATGCAACAAGCTATGTCTGAGAGTGAGGAGGAGACAGAACGCAGAGTGCAGTGAGGAAAGGTTCAGTCACCAGCTTCATTAGGAAAATGGGTGCTTGTTTTAAAAAAACAAGCTTGCACGGGAAAGGTGTGCAAGTGGGACTGTGTTATACTTGCAGAGTTTTGGTAAGGACAACAGGCTCAATGACGTCCTTCTGCCCTGTAACTTCTCAATCTACAGGCTGCATCTCTTCAAATGATCTGCCACCTTTTGTCAGATTTAGATTCCTCAATCAACCTTAAACAAGTAAAATCTCTACTGACCAGCAAGACGTCTACCTTGGCCTTATGAACACTACACTGCGTTCACCCAGCAGGTGGGAGGAGTATATTATAGCCCCCTCATGAAGTGTGCCCCCTCATGGTGCTCTCTGGTACCTCATCCAATTGGAGGTTCTTTGCACTTGACCTGAGACAAGGGGTGCCCTTGTATTATTCAAAGGTGAGGCAGCATAGCTTAAAGAAACATTTTGGTTCTCACTCAATGCACACAAAGACCTCCTAACAGCACAGCTCACAATCCAAGGCAAGACACTCGAACTGCACCCTTTCTTGCTCCTGCTGATGACTGTAGCTCTCAGTACAATAGAGACTGGACACTGAGCCTGGGACACATTGATCCCGTCATTCCTATGTGCTCACTACCTTAAATGTCCGTTCTGTCAGGAGGAAGTTTACACATTTTGAATGAGTTGGGCTGTAAAAGACTCCGAGGAGAAAGTGAGGACTGCAGATGCTGGAGATCAGAGCTGAAAATGTGTTGCTGGAAAAGCGCAGGTCAGGCAGCATCCAGGGAACAGGAGAATCGACGTTTCGGGCATAAGCCCTTCTTCAGGAATCCTGCTGCGCTTTTCCAGCAACACATTTTCAGCTCTGTAAAAGACTCCTCCCACCTGCTGGGTGATGGCAGTATAGTGTTTATGTCACGGGACTGTTAATGCAAAGGCTTAGGTTAATACTGGAGGGACTGTAAACTGAAATCCCACTAAGTGGCAACTTGAGAGTTTAAAAGCTGTAAATAAAGTGGCAGTTTCAGGGAATGTCACCATCAAGTTGTCAAATCATTGTATGGTTTGAATACTGACAGTAGTATTTCTTCTTTTCTGAAGAAGAGCTGAAGTCTTTAAAACTATCCAAGGATTTGATAGGGTAGAAAATGTTTCCACTTGTGGGAAAGGCCAAAACACAAAATAATCACTAAGAGACACCCATTGGGAAATCAGGAGAAACACCTTTCCAAGGAGAGTGGCAATACTGCGGGCTTGTTACCACAGGGTGTCCTGAGGAAGATAGCAGAGATGCAGTCAGAGGGAAGACGGAAAAGCACATGAGGGAGAAAAGGAAGAGAAGGATATACTGAAAGGCTAAGTTAAAAAGAGGACAGAGGTGGTTTGCTTGGAATGAGCCAGCTGAGCTGAATGGCCTGCTTCTGTGCTGTGTTTTATTTCCAATACATTGTGTAAGAGTTACTTGCTGTTATTTTAAACTGAGGATTGAATGTGTTAAAAGTTCTCATGGTAATAAGCAGGGTGCCTTTTTCAGGCTAAGAATTTCCATTCTGGAATAAAGAGAATGACTGTAATCAAAATGAACTGCAACATGGGCATCATGTCGACAGCTGAATTATTTTTTTAAAAAAAGTTACATTCAACAGATTGCCTCAACTTCTCATTGAACTCTGCTGCAGCAAACACCTACTCATTAGAAAAGCAATGAGCAGGTCCCACGGTATCCATCCCTGATTAGTTTAATACTGCCTTACAGGAAGTGCACAGTGCCAAGCTTCACAGATGTGAGCACTTAGGCACCAATTACATGACAGGATCAAACAGCTGTGGGGGCTTGTTCTCTTTCCCCAGGAATCGGACAGAATTCCAGGTGAAAGGGAGAGAGGGGCCCACAGCACAGCACACCAAAGTGAAACCAGGCGGGAGGATGAAGTCAGCCTAGAAAAGAGATCCGACTTGGACTTATTCAGTCCCATGTCACGTCCTTGGGACTGTTCCCAAGTGCTCAATTTCCAGTGAGTTCTTTTCCAACATACAGTCAGCCTTACACTGGCAGTTTTGAGGAGGAAGGGGAATGGAGCTTGCGGGAAAACCCACAGTTCTTTCTTAACGTGGGCTCTGGAAAGAGATAACTGACTGAAACTTAAAATTCAAAGCAGGAAAGGACAAATCTTTTGATGATTTTATTTTCCTTGAGATCTTATACGCTTTCTCAAATGACACTGTTTCTAACACAGCTGCTCTAGGCAAATACTGGGAAGATAGATAGGGAACCTCAAAAATACTGCCACATTCCAATGGCCTCCCCATCCTTTCCCTCAAGTCAAATCGTTTTTATTGTGAGGGTAGGGATTGTGGCCAGGTGAAGAATAAGGATTCTTGGGTATGTGCGTGTGACCAGAAGGTGGTGGAAAAGGGCGGGAGGGACGGGAAAGAGGGCCAACCACAGCTGAGCACACCCTGAACCCTCAGGTAACAGGCACATCTTTAACAGTTTGCTCCGGGGCCACTTGTATTGCCCTAATGGAGATTTGCCACACTCATCACAGGTCAGGAAATAGAAACCAACCTCTCCTGATCTAGATGCCACTATGTGCTGGTGACACAAAGATTGGTAGAACTGTAAATAGTGCAGACAGGAATATCAAACTACAGAGACATCAGCTGAACATCAGAATCGTGGTAGCTGGATTTCAATGCTGGTCAAGTGGGAGGCTAACCATTTTGGACCGAACAAAAAAGGATAGAACCAAGGCTTCCCCCCCTCCCCACTTCAAATGATAGATGGAGGTTCAGAGAGATGTAGATCCGCATTAACAAAAATAATCATGGAATGTGCAGCTCGTTATGTCAGGAGCTGGAATATAAAAAGATGGATTTTTGGAATAGCCATGTAAGGGTTGATCAGATTGCAATACCACACACAGCTCTGGCAATGATTTAGCAGCCTCAGCAGAGATTCACTAGCATGTTCTCTGAGATCCAAGGACTAATTTATGAGGAAATTTGGAATATAAAATGTTTAGGGTTGGTTTGATTCAGATGTGTATGAATTTGATTGGAAGTCATCGGGTAGATAGAGAGAATTCTCCTCTGTGAGGAGGGAAGTCTAGGAAAAGTGGACACCACTTGTAACATCAGAAGCAGGCCATTTGAGACAGAAGTTCGGAAATATTTCATCACAGAAAGGGTAGCAGGACCTTCTCACTAACAGCAGTAGCTGGTGAGCTCCATTAATCATTTTAAAATCAGAGAACAATAGATTTTTGACAAAACAGTACAGAGTGATTTGGTTCCAAAGGAAAGATCACAGAATTATACAATACAGTTTAGGCTCTGTGGTCTATCAAGTCTGCACTGACAAAAAAACTACTCCAAATCTACTCTAGCCCCTCGTTCCAGCACGTGGCCCATAGCCTTGAACCTTGGGACAGTTCAAGTGCTCATTCAAGAACTTGTTAAAGGTTGTGAGGTTTCCTGTCTCAATAATCCTTCCAGGAAGCACATTCCAGATTCCCAGCACCCTCATGTAAAACAAACCCCCTCTAAACTTCCTGCCTTGCATCTTTAAATAAGTTGTTATTAACCCTTTAACTAAACAGAAGAGTCTGCTTCCTACCCACCCTGTACATGCCCCTCTAATCTTATCAACTTCAGTCAGGGAAGGCCCTCAGCATTCTCTACTCCAAACAAAACAACCCACGCTTATTCAGCCTCTCTCTTCATTGAGAAAAATAGTCCGTCCCAAGCAACATCCCAGAGTCTGTTAGGTCTGAAGGCTGATAAGTCCCCGGGACCTGACGGTCTACATCCCAGGGTACTGAAGGAGGCGGCTCTAGAAATCGTGGATGCATTGGTGATCATTTTCCAATGTTCTATAGATTCAGGGTCAGTTCCTGCGGATTGGAGGGTGGCTAATGTTGTCCCACTTTTTAAGAAAGGGGGGGAAAGAGAGAAAACAGAGAATTATAGACCAGTTAGTCTGACCTCAGTGGTGGGGAAAAATGCTGGAGTCAATTATAAAGGACACAATTACGACACATCTGGATAGCAGTAACAGGATAGGTCAGAGTCAGCATGATTTATGAAGGGAAAACCATGCTTGACCAACCTTCTGGAATTTTTTGAGGACGTAACTCTGAAGATCCAGTGGACTTTCAGAAAGCCTTTGATAAAGTCCCACATAGGAGGTTTGTGAGCAAAATTAGGGTACATGGTATTAGGGGCAAAATACTGACATGGATTGAAAATTGGTTGGCTGACAGGAAACAAAGGGTAGTGCTAAACGGCTCCTTTTCAGAATGGCAGGCAGTGACCAGTGGTGTGCCGCAGGGATCAGTGCTGGGACTGCAGCTTTTAACAATGTACATTAATGATATAGATGAAGGTATTAAAAGGTGGCAGGGTGAAATGTGAGGAGGATGTTAGGAGAATACAGGGTGACCTGGACAGGCTAGGTGAGTGGACAGATGCATGGCAGATGCAGTTTAATGTGGATAAATGTGTGGTTATCCACTTTGGTGGCAAGAACAAGGCAGCAGATTACTACCTAAATGGAGTCAAGTTAGGTAAAGGAGAAGTACAATGAGATCTAGGTGTTCTTGTACATCAGTCAATGAAAGCGAGCATGCAGGTACAGCAGGCAGTGGAGAAAGCTAATAGCATGCTGGCCTTCATTACAAGAGGAATTGAGTATAGAAGCAAAGAGGTCCTTCTGCAGCTGGACAGGGCCCTGGTGAGGCCGCACCTGGAATATTGTGTGCAGTTTTGGTCTCCAAATTTGAGGAAAGACACTCTGGCTATTGAGGGAGTACAGCGTAGGTTCACGAGGTCAATTCCCGGAATGGCGGGACTATCTTATGCTGAAACATTGGAGCGACTGGGCTTGTATACGCTTGAGTTTAGAAGGCTGAGGGGGGATCTGATTGAGACGTATAAGATTATTAAAAGGATTGGACACTCTGGAGGCAGGAAGCATGTTTCCACTGATGGGTGAGTCCCAAACCAGAGGACACAGTTTAAAAATAAGGGGTAGGTCACTTAGAACAGAGTTGAGGAGAAACTTCTTCACCCAGAGAGTGGTGGGTGTGTGGAATGCTCTGCCCCAGAGGGCAGTGGAGGCCCAGTCTCTGGATACTTTCAAGAAAGAGTTGGATAATAGTGGAATCGAGGGTTATCGGGATAAGGCAGGAACAGGATACTGATTGAGGATGATCAGCCATGATCATAATGAATGGTGGTGATGGCTCAAAGGGCAGAATGGCCTACTCCTGCACCTATTGTCTATTGTCTATTGAATCTCCTCTGTACCCACTCCAATGCAATCACATCCTGCCTACAGTACAGTAACCAGTAAACTACATAGTATGCCACCTGTGACCTAGCCAAAGTCCTGCATAGCTCCAACATAACCTCCGTGCTCTTACAATTTATGTCATAACTGTTAAAGGCAAGCATTGCGCATGTCACCTTATTAACCACCCTATTAACTTGCCCTGCTGCCTTCAGGGATCAGTGGACAAGCACAAGAGCCCTCTGAGCTTCCTAGCTGAGGACTCCCTCGTCTTGTAAGTCTTCCAAATTGCTTCACCTCACTTTTTAGTTTTAAGTCCCATCTGCCACTGGCAGACAGTTTAAAGATCAGCCATGATCTCTCACTGAATAGCAAAGTCTTGAAGGGCTGAATGGCCTCATCTTGTTGCTGTGATGTAGAAACTTTTGCCACAGTCTTTCAGTGCCCATCTTTAAAGCCCATTTGTCCCTGGCAAACTCCATCTGGTGATGTACTGAACAAACTGCTTACTTTTTCCTTGATGGTAGATTCAGGAGGGGCGTGGCCAGTGCTTGTTCTGATGAATCTGAAGAAATTTTGAAATGAAAGAAATATATTAGTGAAGTTTCAAATGCTAATGATTATTTGACTGCAGAATGAATGAATTGGGACTGCAGTACATAAAGTGATTTATAATCATCTTAACTATTTAAATACATATTGCTAAAAATGTGAAGTGGGTCATGTCCTTAGCCAATGATCCATGGGGGACTTGAAAACCTACCTGCCTTGTTACCCCCCAATATGACTTGGTATCAATATTTGGAATGAGCTCCTTGGAATGTTTCAGTAAGTGCTATGTCAATGCTTCTTGTCATTGGAGTTCATATTAATAACAATAAATAATGACACTTAATTAAAAGCGTGGATGAGTAACATTCTATTTATATAAAAACAAAGGACAACTCATCCCATTGTCATCAACTTACAGCAGTGTCCTGTAAACATCAAAAAGACTGACTACAACATTTACTGGATTTAAAAATCTGTAACTATGAGATTACATTAGATCAAATTAAGATTCCCTAGTGTGGAAACAGGCCCTTCGGCCCAACAAGTCCACACTGACCCTGTGAAGAGTAACCGACCCATACCCATTCCCCTACCCTATACTTACTCCTGACTAATGCACCTAACACTACGGGCAATTGAGCATGGCCAAATCACCTGACCTGCACGTATTTGGATTGTGGGAGGAAACCTATGCAGACACGGGGTGAATGTGCAAACTCCACGCAGACAGTCGCCTGAAGCGGGAATCGAACCTGGGTCCCTGGCGCTGTGAGGTAGCAGCGTAAATCACTGAGCCACTGTGCCGCAGTTGATATATGCTTTTAAAGTATTCACTTGAGTTGAGCAGATTATGGGATGATCCGATTAAGGTGTTTTAAGATGACTTCAGGATTTGATGAGAATGACAGAAACTATGTTCTTGAGTGGGAAGGTCCAGTACAAATAGGTATCACTTTAAAATCTGGCTCAGGAGTGATTTCAGGAGTCACAGCTTCACAAGTAGGGTTGTGGAAATCAGGAACTCTCCATCAAACATTGCTGAGGCTAGGAATTTTGGAGGTTGGGGATAAGAGATCAAATGTGAATAATGAATGATAGATTTCATTACTGGTCATTGAAACAAGATGGGTTAATGGAACTAAGATACAGCAGTAGCCATGGTCTAATCGAATGAAGCAGCAGATCAGAGGGGGTGGATGGCCTCCCTGCTGTCAAGTTGAACGACATGTTCAGAAACGTACCTTTGTAGGATATGATTGTGTCGGAGATTTCTTTGAAGATCTGAGCCAGGCGGGCGGTGCGAGCTACCTCGATATTCTCTTCTGCTGCGGCTAGCCTCCGGGTTCTGACCGAGCGAGAGGTTTGGAGGGCTGAAAACTGGGTCATGAAAACATCTGCACCAAAGCATAGGGGGCAAAGAAAGCAAGGTGTTTGTTACACGGCACTGCACTCCTGCACCATGTGAAACTGCACAATTTTGCTGATTAATAAGAAAGCTAGTCTGTGAACAGTGGCACACAGTATGCAGAAATGAAAACCAGATTTCATCCACTTATTCACCCTGCACTTGGAATGGCTAGCTTTGCTTTAATTATTTTACTTTCAGAGCAGGCATTATTGAAGACGGATGTGCCAAATGAATAGAGGCATTAAAAATGGGAGGAATGCATTGATGATCTTGAAAGTATAACAAGCAACTTAACTGGGAAGACAAGACAGCATGTTCGGGAAATCATAAGCCTCGAGGAAAAACAGAGATTAGAACCAGCTCCCTCCAACTTGGATTCTTTCTTTGCTCCGAAGGAATCCCTTGAACAGCTCGATGCTAAATAAATCTGCAGAAAGTTCAGGTTTCATGATATACTGGTGTATCCCCTCATATCCTATGCAGCTACCTCTTGACCATTTCTCCTGCATATAATAAAAAGTTTGCTGCCCCTCACTTTTGGCTTGGTAAAGGTACAGTTAAGTCTAGGGAGGAGCACAGGTATTACTAAATCATGTGGAGGTGCCTGTGTTGGACTGGGGGTGGACAAAGTTAGAAATCACACAACACCAGTCTATAGCACAACATCATTATCTCGGGTGGTCCCTCGCAGGCGAGGATGACTCTGTCCCACTCTCAGGGTGTGGTTGTTGGGACTGTACATACTGATGTGGCTACCTCAGGCTGTTACACTTGGGGCAGGAGGTGGTCACAGGAAAGGGGTGGGTGGGGTATTGGTGTGGCAGCACCCTCCTTTCACCTTTTCCTGATGACAAGTCTCCTGGTGCTCAATGCCTTCCTACATGCTCCTTCTCCACTTTGGTCAGTCTTGTGCGAGTGATTCCCAGGTGTCGGTGGGAGCGCCGCATTTCTCTAGTGAGGACTTGAAGCGATCACTGAAGCACTTACTCTGTCCACCTGGGGCTCACCTACTGTTTCAGAGCTGGGAGTAGACTTTTCCTTGGGGAGTCTCGCGTTCGGTCATGCAGACAACATGCCCAGCCCATCGCAGTCTATTGGAGGGGGGGTCAGTGCCCTAATGCCATGCATGTTGGCCTGGCCGAGGATGCTGGGATTGGTGTGTCTGTCTTCCCAGTGGATTCACAGGTTCTTGTGTGGGCAGCATTGGTGGTACTGCTCAGTGTCTTGAGGTGTCTGCTGTGGACTGTCCCCATCTCAGATGCACACAGGAGGGTAGGAACCATCACAGCTCTGTAAACCATGAGCTTGGAATAGGATGTAATGTCGTTGTTCTCGAACACTTTTTCTCAGCGTGCTGAAGACTGTGTTAGCACACCAGAGGTAGGGCTGGATCGCTTCATCAGTATCAATACTTAAAGTAGAACTGAACATCCATGGTGCACTTTTGCAGCTGGGCATGTTGCGAAATTCCAGCTATTGGTTTGACATCAATAAACAAACTGACCATCCTACATTGAAGCTATAGCCAACTGGGAGGATATGCATAGTAACTGCTTCATCTACCATAGAACACTTGAGCAGGACTTTGACTAGTGTTAAATTTCAAAATATCCATCTCCAGACATGGTGCCAATCCCTAGGTGCATGGTGCCCCTGTAAAGCCTCAACAGGTGAAGGAGCCACTCTGCTTTAATCCAGATTCTAGCTCACTGCCCACTTTCCCATTCAAGTCACTGACCCACCAAACCTAACTCAGGTTATTGGTTCCACTGTACTCTGATTCCACCAGCTTCTTTGGAACCCACTTCCTTTTACTCTCCATTTCAACACCATCCCCCGACTATCTTTTCCCTTTCATGACTAAATGGCCACCCGGTAGAAATAAATAAGCCATTTTCTGGGTTCGCAAGCTTTGTAGGAAGTCCTAAATGGCTTAGCAGACCCTTCAAAGAATCAATTACACGGATGCAGGGCTAAAGGACCCATTTGGGCTTCTAATGACGATGCAGCAGCTTTGCGGCTACTTTTACCAATAGCAGACTTTGCCTTTTTTTGGAAAGGAAAAACGTCATTCTAGAAATAAAGACAATGGACTCCTGCTCTATGGATTAACAAGCCAGGGACATAACCTGTCTTGGTTGCAGTGCCCTTGGGGACATCCTTGTGCTCAAACAGCACCATCTAAATGCCCCTTCTGCCATGTTAAGAGCAAAGAGGTTTGAGCTGAGGAACCATAGCTGAGGGTGGATGAATCTATTGCATTAGTGTGGGTAAAGTGGGTCAGATATTTCACTCCCCGAGGGTACCAGCACACTGCTGTCACTCAGCAATTCAGTACAAAATGTGCATTATGACCCCAAAACCTTCCAAGTCAAAAATGCAACCTTGTCTGACGATACTCTTTACTTAAAGAACAATTACTCACACTCTGAATGGAATGTATTCTGAGGCTCTGTTTGTATTAAGTATCAATATTCACTGAATATTTGTAGCAACACTCCCAGGTAAGTTCACCGCTATAGTATTCCCACGATGCTCTACAGAGGGGGAACAAGGTTGAGGATCTCACAACTGTGCATGAATTATTCATACTGCTGTAACAATATTTCGTCCAGGTTTTTTTTGTTTTGGAGAGGTTTTGAGCCATAGGTGCTGAGCTGTCTCCTCCAAGCCAATAAAGACGAATGAGGGAGGGATCTCACAGAAACATATAAAATCCTGATGGGACTGGACAGGTTAGATACAGGAAGAATGTTTCTGACGTTGTGGAACTCCAAAACGAGGGGTCACAGACTAAGGATAAGGGGCACGCCATTCAGAACTGAGGATAATAATTTCTTCACCTAGAACTTGTTCAATTCTCTACCACAGAAAGCTGTTGGGGCCAGTGGGTCGGATATATTTAAGAGGGAGCTGGATGTGAGCTAAATGGATCAAGGGGTATGAGGAGGGGGATACTGCATGATCAGCCATGATTGTATTGAGTGATGGTGCAGGCTGGAAGGGCTGAATGGCCTTCCTCTGCACCTATTTTCTGCTTCTAAAGTAAACATCTTTTGAGGCCTTGGGCTTTTTTTGAAAAAACAGTTGGAACAATTGAAGCAGGCTAAATGGGTGGAGTCAGGTTCCCACAGAACCAGGGGTTTTAGTAATCAGAGTCATTTAGTTTTAGCTTTCAGCAGTTGTTGGGATTTTGAAGTTAGCTGTGGATGCTAGGACATCGCTCTTGAGTACTGCAAAAAGCTGGAGGCTCTCCCTTGACCAGAATTCTTTCTAAGGTATTCTTCTCTCCTGGATTAGAGAAACACCACACGTGAGACAGACAATCTGCTTGACTGAATTTGCCAAGAGTACGTTAATGGGATGTTACCATATTGAAACAATTGCTGTCTCGTAGTTAAATCTATTATTCTCTTACATTTTCCAACAGAGTTAAAGTTACACCAATTCTTCTTTCCTTTGTCTGCATCTTAACTGTAGGGTGAGAATAAAGTGTGTTCTGCTTAAAGCCAAGCAGTGGAACCAATCAAATTACGTCTGGAACACAGCACCTTACTCTTGCCTTCAAATAAGTTGGGTCGAGGCTATCTCCTTGACGTAATTGGAAAGGGGTTGGTTGATCCATAACATTGTACTGTCACACATGGTTGTCAGTTATTCTCAGTGACCCAGTATAAAAACAGAAGGGGGAAAAAAAAATGGAAGCCTTCCTTGGTGGTGAGTTTGCGATGGTGGTGGTACATGCTCACCGGCCCCAGTGTTGCGTCTGGTCCGGCTAAAGGAGAAGTACATCGCACGAGCAAGTGCTGGACATTGTGACAGGTCCCAGAGGCGAAAGGTTGGTGCCAGCCCATAGCATCTCACATTACTCTCAAAATCAGATCAGACCTCTTGGTCAATACGCAAACACCAGCTAATGCTGAGCATGGGCACCGTCATCAATCAAGGAAACTCTCACATCTCTCTTTGTACCCTCCCACCCCCACCAAGAAAACTCATGTTTTCTCCGTACCAGATTTGATGTTGCCATCATCCCGACAAATTCCATTCCAACGAGTGTACAGTGACACAGACTGACTGTTGTCATTCTCCTGCTTTGCCTCCTCTTGTTTCTGCCGCATCTTCTCCCAGTTTCGGACGAGAAATACATGGTGCTTCAGCACAAAATTCCTGTCAAGATGAAGAGCAAGACAGAAAATGAGAGGAGACATGGAGGTAATGTCAACCCCTGACATAATCAAGTCTGCCCCTCAGAGAATACATGTGGCATGCAAACAAGCAATGATACTCAGTTGGCCAACAGACACTCACTGTTCATTCATTCATCTCAAAGCTGCTTTGTGGGATCCTGACATTTCTCAACAACTCTCCCTGAACCTTATATAAAATTTTCAATTGGTGATAAGGGATTACACAAATACCAGACGATTGTTAATGAGGGAATAGTTTTGCCTGCTCCAGTATGGGATGGGCTGATCTTTGCTGGTCTATTTGAGATCTCGGGCAGGCTGGTGAAAGCAAAACAACCGCTGTGCTTTAACACAGTAACAAACTTGAGTGGTCTCCTGCCACACTCAGCAAAGAGTTGGCAATAAGTTTACTTCTCAATATACTTTCTCACCTGTAACTAAAAGAATCTCCCACCCCAGCTCCCTGGGTGTTTTATGCTCTCCAGTAATTCCCAAAGCAGATATTAACATCATTCTTAGGCTTGATCAATGAGTGCGAGCAGGGCCTACGGCTGATGGACAAGTACACTCAAGTAGAGTCGAACTCTGTGGCCTTCTGAAATCTACTCTCAGGCACTTGTGACTTGGAAATTGTTCCTGGATTGTAGGAAGCAGCAAGACCCTCTCTCTAAACTAGGTGGAGTCAGCACTGATCAGGCATCAAACTTGGGCCATTTCTTAACCAGCTCAGCTACCAGGAGTGCTCAATACTGCCTCTCCAATGGAGACTCCCATGTTCTGTGGCAACAAACATCAAGATTGAGTCAAAATCTGAAATACACTGGGCCTCAATTCATCAGAGTGAATGACTGGAAGTGAAACGTGAACAAAAAACAACCAATTTCATTACTTTCATAACCAGTCTAAATCTGAAACAGTTCTAACAACACACAAGCCAAGTTGAATTAACAAAAGAAAGTGGTTACTACCTAACTAAATAGTGTGCATATATATTTCTGCATTATATAAATCTGTGCATATTTATTTAAGCTAGGACAAAATCCCCTCAGGGTTGCATTAATTT
Source organism: Chiloscyllium plagiosum (assembly GCF_004010195.1). Classification (NCBI taxonomy): domain Eukaryota; kingdom Metazoa; phylum Chordata; class Chondrichthyes; order Orectolobiformes; family Hemiscylliidae; genus Chiloscyllium; species Chiloscyllium plagiosum. The sequence goes on along the minus strand of NC_057760.1, from coordinate 2,748,472 downwards.
ATAATAATACCACAAGTATGTAGCATTATATAAACATGCACACACCCAAAAGATCTCACTTTCTGTATTTTGCAGAAATGTTTCCATACTCAGTCACCAAGAGTTATTTTTGTCCTGCTCTGCCTCGAAACCACCCTGAGTCTCCCTGCCAGCAGTGCGTCTGTCAAGGTTTCTCACCTACAGATCTCACTCATTGTGGAGAAGTAATTGGCTCTCTCCCATCTCAGACAAACAGAGCTGCCCATTACGATAGCAGTAGGAATTGGGAGGGTGGGAGAGAAAGGATCAATTTGGGAGCATTGTGCGAAACAAATGGAGAGTTTAGCAAAGCACAGACTGCAGAATTCCAGAAGCAATGATAGTTGATCTTGGAACAGTGTACAGTTTTAATTTTTCATTATTTCAGTTATTACTGTATATATTTTGATGAAATGCTACCCTCCTTGGTATTCTCTCATGGACTCAAGTCCCTGTGTATCTAATATCTTACCACAGGGAACCAGTTATGTTGAAAAAAAAGGACTGTTTCTAGGTTCAATTAAGAAAAAAAAAGAGAACAGTACAGCACAGGAACAGGTCCTTCAGCCCAAACTTGTGCTGACCCATGATGCATTTTCAAAACTAAACACTTTCTGCAGTGGCACGGTCCCTATCTTTCTGTCCCCCGCCGCCTCATGTATCTGTCCAAATGCCTCTTAAGCATTGCTATTGTATCTGCTTCTACCACCTACTGTGGCAGCACATTGCAGGCACTTCCCACCCTCTGTGTAAAAAGCTTTCCTTTCACATCTCCTTTAAACTTCCCTCCTTGGATCTATGTCCCTCCAGTAACGGGCATTTCGACCCAACTATACACTCTATCTATGCCTGTCATAATTTTGTAAATTTGTATCAGGTTGCTCCCCAGCCTTTGATGTTGAAGTGAAAAACTGACCAAATTTATCTGATCTCTCCTCACATCTAATACCTTCTAAACCATGAAACATCCTGGTGAACGGTTTCTGTACCCTCCTCAAAGCCTCCATATTCTTTTGGAGGTGTGGAGACTAGAACTGTATGCAATAACCTACATGTGGCTGAACTAAAGTTCTATATAACTGCAATATGACTTGCCAATTTTTATACTCTGTGCCCTGACTGATGAAGGCAAACATACCTTCTTGACCATCTTATATACTTGTGTTGCCACTTTCAGAGAACTACGCCCAGATCACTCTGACATTAATACTTCTTAGGGTTCTGCCATTCACTGTACTGTCCACAGCTCCCCAAATGTTTTGTGTTACCCGAAAACCTCCTAATCAGACCACAGACATTCGCCTCCAAATCATTTATATTACAAACAGGGGTCCCAGCACTGATCCCCACACAACACTTGTCACAGATTCCCAGTCAGAAAACAAAACAATGAATAATATAGTTCGGTAGCTATTGTACCAGCCCACTGCAGATCAAGGGACTTCACCTTTTGTACCAGCCTGCCATGAGGGACCTTGTCAAGGCCTTGCTAAAGTCCATGTAGACAACATCCACTATCACCCTGCCCTCCGCCATTTCCTTGGAAAACTCAAGTTTGAGAGATATGACCTTCCCTGCATAAGGTCATGCTGCTGATTGCTAATAATCCCATATTTTTCCAATTGTGAGTAAATCCTGTCCCTAAGAATCTTCTCCAATAACATCCCTACCACTGAGAAAGTTCACAGGCTTGTACTTTTCCAGATTGTCCCTGATACCCTTGTTAAACAAAGGAACAACACTGGCTATTCTTCAATCCTATGGGACCTTGCCTGTGACTAAACAGGATACAAAGATTTTGTACAAGGCCATAGCAATTTCCCCCCTCAGCATTCTGGGACAGATCCATCTTAAGTTTCAAACCACCCAACACCACCTTTTTTACATGGACATGCCCTAGAATATCAACATGGCTCCCCAGGACTCACCATCCACCAGGTTCTTCTCCTTTGTGAAGGACCTCACCCACACCCTCTGGCTCCATGCGTCCTCCACACTTCCCCTGGCTACCCTCTTGCTCCTTAGATACATATAAAAAGCCTTGGTATTTTCCTTAATCCCGTTGATCCCTCTTAGCCCTCCTAGTTCCTTCTTTAAATTTTTTCCTTTATATTCCACGAAGGCTCTGTCGGTCTTCAGCTTCCTAAAGTTTACATATGCTTCTTTCTTCTTGCTGACTAAGCTCTCAATTTCTTGTCATCCAAGGTTCCGAATCTTGCTGTCCTTATCCTTCATGGTGACAGGAATGTACTGGTTCCAACACAGTCCTGAACTCTAATCAACTGCCCTTTAAAAAGATTCCCATGTGCCATATGTGGATGTACCCTCAAACAGCCACCCACAATCTACATCCCCCAGGGAAGAGAGAAGAGAGATGTGTTTCGGAAAGCAGCCAAGATCAAATCAATAAGCCTTGAATGCAAAGAACAGAAACTGCTGGAAATCCACGTTGCAACCACACTCAGATGGGCAAATATTTAGGGATAAGGCTCAAAATCAGTTCAGATGGACAGAATCTGAGCTTCTCTCAGATGCTGACAGGTAGCTGCATGTTTCCAGAATCACCTGCTATCACCACAGACCCGGGTTAACTCAGACGATTAACCAAAAGAACTGCAGATGTTGCAAAAGAAGTTACTGGAAACACTCAGCACCTGCAAAGAGATATCAAAATTAACGTTTCAGGTCCGGTGACCCCCTCAGAACTGAACAGCATTAACTTTAATTTCTCTTCACAGCTGCTGCTAGACTTAGTGGGTTTTTCCAGCAACTTCTGCTTTTTGTTTCAGGGAAATTTAACTGGGTGAAATAAGAACAATCCGATTGTTACGGCGTGAAAACATTTAATTGGGAACTGCTTCGGCACATCACACAACATGAGCTGGAAGTGACAACTAAGATGTTTGTGTGCCACCATAATGCATCATTACGGTAACACCAGCACCGGGACAGCACTAAACTACAGCTAGAGGCCAATGCTCAGCATGGACTGGTCACAGAAAACGATAAAGGGCACTCTGCTACTCCATCAGTTACTTGGCAGCCTGCCGCAGTGCTACAGTTGGGCCTGATAAGTCAATTTCTCAGTCACAGAAAGTTTCCTATTGTTATTCGGAGCTGGATACTCTCAAATGGGTTGAGTGGGATCAGCAATTTGTTTGGCAAGTTGTAGTGTCAATACTGGATTGGGATCATGAAGAGCAAGACTGTCCCCTACCATGAGACTTACAACCCAAACTCTCTATTCTAGGCCATGCAGAGTTAGACAATGCCAGTTTGAACACAGTAATTTGCCACAGGAAGCAGGTGGCTGTTTTTAACAGTGGGATGTGGGTCTGAGCGTTGGGGTGGTAGGCCGGAGAGGGGGTGGG
>NC_057760.1:2686983-2744375 GCF_004010195.1 Chiloscyllium plagiosum | reverse complement strand
GTGGGGGAGAGGGTGGGGGAGAGGGTGGGGGAGAGGGAAAGAAGGGAACTGGAAAATTAATTCAAGGTTTCAAATACAACTGGTGACATGATGATAAAGTAATAGTTTGCAAGGCTTGGAGAATGTGCTCTGATTAAAAAGGGAACTCAGAGTGATGGCACAGGCAATGACTGGCTGATGGGTCTACTTCTCTGCTGCATCACAACTATACTCTGTGCCAAATTGTTGACCAACTGCAGAACAGGCCTGGCAACACCTTTAACAGATGCCTGCGATTACTAGCTGATTGCCTGGATCTCAGATCGCGACACAATGCACTTCCTAACTGAATAAGTACTCAGTACCCAGATTTTCATACCCTGAAGGCAATCAGGGGCCGGGGTGAAATAGCACAAGGCTTGGATAGAACAGAGAAAGGCTAGTTTAAGGTGTGACTGGCTCTTTTTGGGAGAAGATACTGATCACCCACAGCACATTTTGCAAACTAACCCACAATTGATGACATTAGGAAAGCATTCTGTAGAATCTGTGTCGTTCTATGGTGTGACTTTGTTGCTGAACATCAAGTCCTACCTCTCCCTGTTGGACATGGGCTTCATCTGGTGAGGTTGGCTCAGTTTGGCAGGGTTGTTGACATTTTCACTCGGCTCCTCTGATACATGCCCCCTCTGTGATGAAACACAAAATGAATAGTTGAGACATGCACTTGCTTTTGACATCCTTAAATCACAGGCAAACTCCAACTAGAGCAGATGTGTATCTCTGAGATGGAACAACCACATAGCTCTCCTGGGAATGAACAAAACAAAGCGACTACCCTGGGCAAGGCAAAGTGATTACCTATCTATCCCCCTAGCTTGCAACATATACTCAGTTACCCACTCTCAGCCTCAATGTTCCTTGGTTAGGGTTTGGGAGTGAAAATGTCAATCAGGATTCCAGTTCCTGATTGCTCGACAGTGGCTCCAACAAGGAACAGTGATCGGAAATGGGGACATCAGTTAGGATTCCTGCTCCTGATCACTACGCTATGTCTCCATCAGGGAATATGTATGATAGACAAGGAAAGAATCAAACTTTGTAGCAATGTACCCTTACATCACTGCCAAGTCTCATGGAAGACATTAGCCAATAGGGCACTGGACCATAAAAGTCAGCCACTCCAAGAGAGGAAAAGAGAAGCATAGAGAAAATAAAGGACGTATACTGCTCCAAAGAATAAACACAGTGGGAGGCCATGGCCTAGTGGTAATCCAGAAGCCCAACCTAATGCTGTGGGGTCAGAGGTTCAAATCCCACTATGGCAGTTGGTTGACTATGATCGGATCTAAAATCCACCAATTCATTTAGCTTCAATTAATCACACTTGGAATAAAGAGAACATCTGTGGGGGCTCTGCAGTTGCAGACCCCCTACCTCTGAGCTAGGAGCCAGGGCTCAGGTTCCACTTCCTCCAGAGGTGTGTAATAACATCTCTGAACAGTTTGATTATAAGTTTATCTCGAAAGCAAGTCTCAGTGATGGTGGATCACATAAACATTGGCAATGACATAAAAGCCCCGATTCACTAGTGACCTTTAGGGGAAGGACACCTGCTATCCTTACCTGGACTGGCTGACATGCAACTGCAGACCCATAGCAAATGTGATGGACTCCCCAAAATGGTCAAGCAAATCGCTCAGTTCAGGAGCAATTGGGAATGGGAAATAAATGCTGGCCCATCCAGTGACACCCACATCTAATTGTATGATTGGGGCTCAGTGGTTAGCACTATGGCCTCACAGCACCAGGGACCCAGGTTCGACTCCAGCCTCAGACAACTGTATGGAGTTTGCACATTCGCAGCGTTTGCATGGATTTCTTTCAGGTGCGGACTCCGGTTTCCTCCCACGGTCCAAAGATGTGCAGGTTAGGGCGAATTGGCCATGCTAAATTGCCCAGCAGTATCCAGGAATGTGCAGGCTAGATGGGTTAGCCATGGGAAATGCAGGGTTACAGGGATAGGGTAGGGGCAGCATGCTCTTTGGAGAATTAGTGCGGACTAGATGGACCGAATGGCCTGCTCCCTCACCGTAGGGATTCTATGACTTACCCTTTTCTTTAACCTGTGCTTGGATTTCCTCTTCTCCTTCAATCTGCCTGGTTTCTTCTGTCCATTTGCATGCTGGCCATTTTTGTTCAGCAATCCATTCACCCTCTGGCTGCGTCCTCCGATAATGCCACGACATTTCTCCGCCCCACATTTACAAATTTGCTGCAACACACAAAACACCCAAGCAATGCCGGTGGTTTTAGCCATGCCTCGGTGAATTCACTCTTCAAACTTCATGAGCCCAGTGCATCAGCTACACGTGGCATTCAAACAAATCAGAGCCGCTGTGTCAAAAATGCAGAGGATTCAATTCAAGGCTTCCCCAGCGCTGTCAAGTTTCAAGAACCTCTGTGTTCTTTCTGACAGAGCCCATTGTACAGAGAGACCCAGGGAAACTCAACAAGTCAACCAAGACGTGTACAGCGAAATAGAGTTAATGTTTTAGGTCGATGGCCATTTTTCACAGCCTGCCTGATGAAAGAGCATTGACCTAAACTTTAACCCTAGTTTCGCTTCATATGACTTGGTGAAAATTTACTGCATACTAAAGTATTGTGCTTTTGTGTCAGAGTCCTGGAGTTTGGCCGAATAGAATTATGATCTTAACTGGTGATTGGTCATACCAGTGCATTTCGGTGAAGCAAAAGTGACTTATCTGGCTTACAATCTGTCAACAAACCACATCTATTGTAAGCAGAGGTCTACCATATCACTTTGATTACTCAGGTTAAATTCTTGATCTTAAATAATCTCGACTGTACCTAAAAATATTCTCAGGACAGGGACAGCATGGGGTTAGATAAAGAGAAATGCTTCCTCTACACTGGGTCCATAAAGATACTCCGAGGAGAGGACTGCAGGGGGTTAGATAGAGTAAAGCTTCCTCTACACTGTCCCCCAGCAAATATTCACATGACAGGGATAGCACAGTAAAGCTTCCACTACACTGTCACCAGCGAACATTACCAGGTCAGGTACAGTAAAGGTCTACCTAAATATTTCTGGCCCCAGTTTAATAAGAGCAGCTTCTCTGATGCACAGTATGACAGTTTCAATTTCAATTACTGAGATCAATGTATTTCCATATTATGGGTGGCTGTCTTCCTGTCTGATATTCGCTGGGAATGAAAGAGCCTTAAACTAATGCAGACGTGAATTTTTCAGCCGGGACAACAGAAGTTCAACACAATATCTGACACACAGAAATGAAGTGAGAACATTTACACAGTTTTCTGTTACTGTGCCATTTGGGCTGTTCATGTTTAAATATAAAGGAAACACATGGAAACAACCTCAACAGCATTCCCGTCACTTCTTCAGATGTGCTAACTGCTTTAGGCTGATTTCAGAAACTGATACAATTCATGGAACGTCACTCAGTCAGCACAGTGTGCTCACGTTTGTAATGTCCCATTTTGATTCACACAGGTACAGAGGAGTAGACACCCAAAAGATCAGTGCTGAGACCCCCCACTCTAAACCCCATGTGATTAAACTCTCTCAGTGTAATGCTGAGGGGACCCAAATGGTCATATCATTAGCCAAGGTGATCACACAGTTCCTTATGGTCCTTATAGGGCGGGGGAAAGAAAAATAACCACACACATTCCTTGTAGCCATCACCTTGTGAGTAAAGCAACTGCACATCAGTTAAAAAGGAGGAAGGACTGTAAGCTTCAAGTGCACAGGGTGCATCATAGTCCGGCTTTTAACAACACTGTCACCGTATATATACGATTAGATTAGATGAGATTACATACAGTGTGAAAACAGGCCCTTCGGCGCAACAAGTCCACACCGACCTGCCGAAGCGCAACCCACCCAGACCCATTCACGACATAAGTTTTGGTGACTAAGTGCAGAGTGAGATTCCTAACACCAGCCTGATATGGTTCAAACTAGGCTTACTGAGAAAATGGAGAAAGTGAGGACTGCAGATGCTGGAGATCAGAGCTGAAAATGTGTTGCTGGAAAAGCGCAGCAGGTCAGGCAGCAGCCAAGGAACAGGAGAATCGATGTTTCGGGCAAAAGCCCTTCTTCAGGAATCTGAGAAAATGGCCCTCGGTGTATTTCCGGGGCACATGCTGTAACTAACAAAACATTGGATTTTATCTAACTTCATAGTGGTTTCTATAGCATGCAGTGAACCAGATATTTTGGATGACTTTTTGCAGACAGTAGTGTGGTGCTATAGTGTGCAAATGGTTACAGAATGCTGCAGCCAACCACATTACCTGCTTCTCCAGGTTGAATGCGTGGAAGTTGTAGTCATACGTCAGTTCAGTCCCAGCCATTACATCTTTCAAGGCAAACAGCCCAATCCTGTAAACACCATTAACCGACCTAGAGCAGAAAATGAAATGTGTACTTGGTTCATGATTGTTTATGCAGTTTATCTCAGAGCTGCACAATTCTAAACTCAATCTGTATGATGCTTCAATCAGGTCTGGGCCAAGAGGTACAAAAATTAATCTCCATGTCCCAGGGCAGGGAGATGACAAATCTCAGAAGGCCTGAGTCTGTTCCTTACAATTATCTGGTGCCAGGCTGTGAATACTACCTAAGGGTAGGGTTAGCCTCAGCTGTGATGCCATAATTAAAAATGTGCTGATATTATCTGTCCTGAGTGCAACTTGAAGAGAAGTTCTTTTTTCCGCATTGAGAACTCATCTCAGTAACATGGCTGGGCTCGACTGTAAAATTAACCTGCACCCCCATGCAGACACATGACGACTGAAGGAGTACATTTTAGTTCCGTTGATTCCCTTAGAGAGGTCTAAAACCCTAAATGAAGTAATGTAATCAATCGTAAACGATGACCCTTCAACTTCCGTGGTCACAGTCACTCCAATATAGCAAACAGGAACGCTTTAGTTGATTTGGATCTTGAGAACAGAGTCTGGTCAGTCTTTGATGGGTGGAGTCGACACATGGTGATGGAGGTCACATGGTTTTGGGCCAAAGTAGTGCCTTGATCTCCCAGTATATTGAACCCCTAGATCATAGCTGCAGTGGACTGCCTAAAGCAGGACTGCAAGAGTATCTTTCATTGTGCCACTAATATGGAGGAGCCGGTGTTGGATTGGGGTGGACAAAGTTAAAAATCACACAACACCTGGTTATAGTCCAACAGGTTTAGTTGGAAGCACTAGCTTTCAGAGCGCTGCTCCTTCATCGTGCAATTAAAATGATACACTGAACAAACAGCAATCTAGATTTTAATTGCATGACACTGTGATCTTTTGCTATAAATTGTGTCTTATGATCCTACCCCACTAGTTATCTGATGGAGCAGCCCTCTGAAAGCTACTGCTTACAAATAGACCTGTTGGACTATAATGTGATGTTGTGAGATTTTTAAAGGATGCCACTGTTCAGTTCAACGACAGTGTAGGGTACATGAGGGCATTTAACATTGGCAGTTACAGCCAGCTACAATCTATCCTGTCAATGTTAAAGATCTTCTGGCACCATTTTTTTTTTAAGATTAGATTAGATTCGATTCTTTACAATGTGGAAACAGGCCCTTCGACCCAACAACTTCACACAGTAACCCACCCAGACCCATTGCCTTCTAACTAATGCAGCTAACACTATAGACAATTTAGCATAGCACATCTTTGGAATGTGGGAGGAAACCGGAGTAAACCCATGCAGACACGGGGAGAACGTACAAACTCCACACAGACAGTTGCCTCAGGCTGGAATCAAACCTGGGACCCTGGTGCTGTGAGGCAGCAGTGGTAACCACTGAGCCATCGTACCACCCCCAGAAGAGCAAAAATTCTACATCAAATCAGATCAGACAAAGCAGATGAAAACAGTAGTCATGTTTACCCAGACAGTTCCTGCTCCATTTACTGTTGAGAACATGCTGAAGTTTAAATAATCAATTTACATTTTCTTTAGTGGTGTTCTTTCTTGTTCTCAACCAGTGCACTTCATGCTTCCACAGATCAACAACACATTTATTCGGCATGTAGTTCCGAAAGCAAGACTTTTCATGTAACCAGGCAACTGGATGGATTTATTGCTAACATTGCACAGCACTTTTAACCAGAAACCTGCTTGTAAACACCATGTGCAGTAGTATGTTCAACATACATTTGCTTCTGCCTCTTACCATTTTTGCATTTCACAGTTAGGACTGCAGCTGTGATTGATAAACCGTGCCTCATTCCCCATGCGGTAACTGTCGATTACCATCCCACTGTCCAGGTTCAAGCAGTAATGATCATTGTGATTCTGGTATTGTTCTATCATTCGGTTCCTAGGGAAGATTAGAGAAGATATTCAAACAGTCTACCTCAGTTCTGTCCGAGACACAAGGCTGAGGGTTCAAATTCAATTTCAATGGAGTCAGCTGTTCAGCTGGTGGTTAAACATCCACAGGCACTTTGAGGAAGACCTAAAAACTCCTCCCAGTGCCTAGACCTCCATCCATGCAGTCCTCAAAACACACCACCGAGAGAGTCATGGCTGTTACTTTCGTCACACTTTGTGGAATTATCCTACGAAGATCAATACAGCCCAAGAACAGGCCCCTCCAGCCCAACAAGATTGACGTACAATACCTTTCTAAATTAACCTTTTGCCTCTTTGCAGTGCACCTGCCTCTATTACCTGCCTATTCTTGTATCCGTCAAGATGCCTCGGAATCATTCCTACTGTATCCACCTCCTCTGGCAGCCCATTCCAGGCACTTACCACCCTCTGTGTAAATAAACTTGCCTCACATCTTTAAACATACCCCCTCTTACCTTAAGCTGATGTCCTCAAAAATTACTGTGCACACCTTCGTTGCAATATGTGCCTATATCACAATTGTATTTCAAAACACACTTTCATGGTTTCATTGACTGGGACATCCCACAAGACCTAGGAGTAGAAATCAGACCATTCAGCCCATCGAATCTGCTCCGTCATTCAATCACAGCTGATAAATTTCTCAACTCCGTTCTCCTGCTTCCTCCCTGTAACCCTTGATCCTTTTGATATTCAAGAACCTGTCTATCTCAGTCTTACGTATACTCATCAACCTGGCCTCCACAGCCTTCTGTGGCAGTGCATTCCATAGATTCCCCACTGAAGAAGTTTCTCCTTATCTCTGTTCTAAAAGGTCTACCCTTTACTCTAAGGCTGTGCCCTCAGGTCCTAGTCTCTCCTACCAATGGAAACATCTTCCCAACATACAGAATACTGAACAGCCTGGACAGAGTGTAAGTTTCAATTCGATCCCCCTCATCCTTCTAAACTCCATCGAGTATAGACCCAGAGTCCTCAAACATTCCCTGTATGTTAAGCTTTTCATTCCTGGGTCCATTCTTGTGAATCTCCTCTGAACACACTCCAGGTGTGGTACATCTTTCCTCAGATATGGGGCCCAAAACTGCGCACAATACTCCAAATATGGTCTGACCAGAGCCTTATGAAGCCTCAGATGTACATCCCTGTTTTTACATTCAAGTCCTCTCAAAATAATCATAATTGTATTTGCATTCCTAACTACTGACTCAACCTACAAGTTTACCTTGAGAGAATCCTGGACTAGAACTCCCAAGACTCTTTGCACTTCAGATTTCTGAATTTTCTCCCCATTTAGAAAACCGTCCGTGCTTCAATTTTTCCTACCTCTTACTTGCCCACGTTGTATTCTGCCACTTCTTTGCCCACTCTCCTGGCCTGTCCAAATCCTTCTGCAGCCACCCCACCAGCTCAATGCTACCCCCCCCCCCACCTATCTTTGCATTTGTCTGTAAACGTAGCCAGAATGCCCTCAGTTCCTTCATCCAGATTGTTAATGTATAGCGGAACACCACTTGTCACCGGCTGCTATCCTGAGGAGACACACATACACACACACTCACTCACTCCAAAGATGTGAAAGATGTTATTGGAAATAGGAGTTCTTTCCTTTCATTTCCAAGAACTCTCAGAGAAACAATCAATCCAAATATTGTATTTTAGCAAATCTCAGCCAAAAAAATATTCATTGGGTAAATAGAATCAAACGACAAGGACATCAGGACAGTATTAGACATTGCAGAGATTGGCAGCAGTGATAAGAGCCTGCTCTGATTTCTGCACTGTAACATTTTATGGAAGCTGTGGAAGTGGGCACTTTCCTTTTTCCAGGATAGAATGTTGAGGCTGGATGCAACCAGGAGCCGGAATCATTTAGTGGCAAGATCAATGGAGTAAAACTTTCCTTCTGCACTTCTCACTTGTTTTTGCCAAATGGATGCTAATGAGAACCTGTCTGGCTTGATCTATACCCCATATCTTTACTGTGAATTAGGATTGTTCAACTCTGCAGCCAACATAAGTACGAGAAGATACCCCTCGACTGCTCCATAAAGACAGAAGGGCTGCTTCCAAAAAAAAGACCCAACCTCTGGCACTACATCACACTCCTGCTCACTGCTCAGCACTTCCTCTCAATAAGATGTTGTGAAACTTGAAAGGGTTCAGAAAAGATTTACAAGGATGTTGCCAGGGTTGGAGGGTTTGAGCTACAGGGAGAGGCTGAACAGGCTGAGGCTGTTTTCCCTGGAACATCGGAGGTTGAGGGGTGACCTTATAGAGGTTTACAAAATGATGAGGGGCATGAATAGGATAAATAGGCAAAGCCTTTTCCCTGGGGTGGGCGAGTCCAGAATGAGAGGGCATAGGTTTAGGGAGAGAGGAGAGAAATATAAAAGAGACCTACGGTGCAACTTTTTCACACAGAGGGTGGTATGTGTATGGAATGAGCTGCCAGAGGATGTGGTGGAGGCTGGTACAACTGCAACATTTAAAAGGCATTTGGACGGGTATATGAATAGGAAGGGTTTGGAGGGATATGGGCCGGGTGCTGGCAGGTGGGACTAGTTTGGGTCGGATATCTGGTCAGCATGGACTGAAGGGTTGGTTCCTGTACTGCACAGTTCTATTACTCTAAGTAATGATCAGAAATTGGATTCTGTTGGGATATCTAGTTCCTGCACAATACAGAAGGAATATGGAAGGTCTGCTTACCTGAACTCTTGCTCACTGACCACCTCGCCCAGATATTCGATGATGAACTGCCCGGCCTTCAGAGCTTCCTTGGTGCGAATGCCCCAGCCTTTACCTTCTGCTCGAAACCTCTCCAGGCACTGCACCCACTCATGCCTCTGGATCCGCTGGTTACAGCAATGCTCATCACAGGGACATGTGCTTGGGGCACACTCTGCAAAGATCATCCTACAACAAAGAGAGGGGATCAGCTGCGCTTGACATGGCGATCATTCAGTCTCTGCGTTTCGTAAAATGTGAACCAACGGGAGCTTTACTTCTAGGGAGAGCTGGAAATGTACAGCTGCTTACTCAGGGTCAGAGAAAAGATGGGCTGGCATTTTATATTTCAATGGGTCGGAGTTGTTCTTCAATTCTAGCATTCACCATGTTGGCACCCCATTCAGGGAATTTATCCACAAAAAGCCCACACACTTCACCGGGTGGAGTTACACTAAGGCATGTTGGACACGTAACTGATCTTGAAGACACTGCAAGTTGCATGATGGCAGAGCAGTAGATGTGATCTATATGGACTTCAGTAAGGCGTTCGACAAGGTTCCCCATGGGAGACTGATTAGCAAGGTTAGATCTCATGGAATACAGGGAGAACTAGCCATTTGGATACAGAACTGGCTCAAAGGAAGAAGACAGAGGGTGGTGGTGGAGGGTTGTTTTTCAGACTGGAGGCCTGTGACCAGTGGAGCGCCACAAGGATCGGTGCTGGGTCCTCGACTTTTTGTCATTTACATAAATGATTTGGATGCGAGCATAAGAGCTACAGTTAGTAAGTTTTCAGATGACACCAAAATTGGAGGTGTAGTGGACAGCGAAGAAGGTTACCTCAGATTACAACAGGATCTGGACCAGATGGGCCAATGGGCTGAGAAATGGCAGATGGAGTTTAATTCAGATAAATACGAGATGCTGCATTTTGGGAAAGCAAATCTTAGCAGTACTTATACACTTAATGGTAAGGTCCTAGGGAGTGTTGCTGAACAAAGAGACCTTGGAGTGCAGGTTCATAGCTCCTTGAAAGTGGAGTCGCAGGTAGATAGGATAGTGAAGGTGGTGTTTGGTATGCTTTCTTTTATTGGTCAGAGCATGGAGTACAGGAGTCGGGGGGGTCACATTCTGGCTGTACAGGACATTGGTTAGGCCACTTTTGAAACATTGCGTGCAAATCTGGTCTCCTTCATATCGGAAAGATGTTGTGAAAGTTGAAAGGGTTCAGAAAAGATTTACAAGGACGTTGCCAGGATTGGAGGATTTGAGCTATGGAGAGAGGTTGAATAGACTGGGGCTGTTTTCCCTGGAGCGTCTGAGGCTGAGGGGTGACCTTATAGAGGTTTACAAAATCACGAAGGATTTGGGCAACACAGTGAATCTCCCCAAAGTATTGTCTTGTGCTTTGACCAGCGGGACATAAGGTGCAGCATTCCTTATGTGAGGGGAGAGAAGCCATGCCCTGGTAACTGGGATGGTGGCAGCTGCCCAAGCTCATTTTACCACTTGGCTCCTTGGATAACATAAACAGACAAAGTCTTTTCCCTGGGGTGGGGGAGTCCAGAACTAGACAGCATAGGTTCAGGGTGAGAGGAGAAGAGATACAAAAGAGTCCTAAGGGCAACCTTTTCAGGCAGAGGGTGGTACATGTATGGAATGAGCTGCCTGAAGAGGCTAGTACAATTGCAACATTTAAAAGGCATCTGGATGGGTATCTGAATCGCAAGGGTTTGGAGGAATACGGGTTGGGATATCTGGTCGGCATGGACGAGTTGGACCGAAGGGTCTGTTTCTGAAGGTGCTGCACACCTCTATCACATAAAACTATAGCAAGCAATACTGAAGCTAATGCAGTGTTCAGACATCTATCAGTGTTTTAGCACTTAAAATAAACTGACTCTAGATTAGAGTGGTGCTGGAAAAGGACAGCAGGTCAGGCAGCATCAGAGGAGCAGGAAAATCGATGTTTTGGGTAAAAGCCCTTCATCAGGAAAATAAACTGACTGCCATTCCCACTTAGAGGGTAGAGGTATCTTTGGTCTATCTAACCGTGCGCTGTCCCCACCCTGGGACTGTTTGATGGGGAACACTGTAGAGGAAGCTCTACCCTGACTCTTACCCTGCATGGTCCCTGTCCTGGGGGCTTTTGATGCTAACAATGGGTACTTAAATTGAAGAGCATTCTGGTTAGTGACAATGACATCCCTGACCTTGATGAATATAGATAACCTATGGCAACTGCTTAGCAGTTCAACAGGCTGAAATTGATGGGGAGGCACAAACCCTATTGTCAGTACTGATGAATCGAGATTGGAGGGCTGGCTGTGCATCTGTTTCCCAGAACATGCGGCACACTGGGCTTCCTGTTTTATTACAGCTCAAATCTTCAGATTATAATTAATAATATGAGGAAAAACATCAGTGCACAGCTTTTAGGCAAACTGCCAAGAGCTGCTAATGAGCTTGCATCAAATAGCTTCAAATGTGCATCAACACAGCACAGCAAGGAGCCAAGTGGTAAAATGAGCTTGGGCAGCTGCCACCATCCCAGTTACCAGGGCATGGCTCCTCTCCCCTCACATAAGGAATGCTGCACCTCGTGTCCAGCTGGTCAAAGCACAAGACAATACTTTAGGGAGATCCACTGTGTTGCCCAAATCCTTCACAGGACAGTGCGCATCATTTGCCTGGGATGGCTTGACAGCAGCGTCGACTCTGCTTGCACCTGATGCGGGTACAAGGAACAGAAATCCTGGTCAATGTCCTCCATAGTGTAGCAGCAACAAGGTTATCCAAGGTTCCTTTTTCATTCTGGTTAACAGAAGCTGACTCAGCAGCGGATCAGTGATCGGAGCTGAGTCACTCCTGGCCAATATGGAGCTATGGCAGTTGATGGCAAGCTGTGCATTCCTCTGAAATAGCACCCATCAGGAGAATAAACGCGGCCAGATTACTCTCACTTCCTTCCCATGTCCAGTGGCTGGGCCCTGCCAAAGCTACCAGAGATCAGGGAGATGATCCCTGGGTGTTTCTGCTGCTTTGGGCTCAGTGCTTTGCGCCTTAATAAATCCAGTTAATGCAATCAAACCTCCCTGACTTTCAGCCTCCCTTCACCAAGATCGGATTATTGCAGAACAGTCAACAGCTGCCCCTGTTTGGCAGCATCTTCAACCAGTCTATCTGGGCTATGCCATTTAACAGGGATGAAACCACAGTATTCTCAATAGGTCTCCAGGTTAGCAGCAAGGCAGGGTGCTTACTTGGAGGGTTTTACACATATTGGCATACCTGTTCAGGCAGTCCTCCATGCAGCTCTTCTCCGCAGGGTCTACTGGCCTCTTACAGTTGCAAGTTGTGGGCTCACACCCAGAGAGAGGTTTAACATCAACAAACACATCTATAAAAAGGACAATATGACTTGTGGTTATACATAATCTATGTCGAACATGGAGAAGATATTCCTAAATATAGTCAACTACGCCATCCAGATAGAAACAACCCATCATAGAACACAGAAAAGTACAGTACAGAACAGGGCCTTTGGCCCACGATGTTGTGCCGAGATTTAATCCTAATGTAAAATATAGTAACTTAACCTACAAACCCCTCAACTCACTGCTATCCATGTGCATATCCAGCAGTCGCTTAAATGTCCCCATCCATATAATCAACCTTAATCCCTCGAGTAGCTTTCCATTATGTTCTGTACAGTATAGTCCCCCACATGAAGGAGGATCCTAGTCTGGTCTTAGACCACGCTGATCCCTTTCCCTGCTGCAGAGTTTCTCAGGATTGGGCGACTGGGGGCTTCTGAAAGCTCTTTGGCTAGCTTGAGGGCTTTCAAGCTGGACAGTCCAAGGAAACAGCTGCCAGCTGGTCCCAGTGATTCAATGCAAATGCCATCCTGCATCCAGGCAATTGGCAATCCTGACATCTCTGTGAAGCAGCTAGCTGACATATCAACCAGAACAGCCATTGCTGCAAAGCTTCATCAACACTTGGTGTGGTACCTAGTTGCAGGTGACCAACTCTCACAAAGCTTATCCTTCATCAGGATGCGCATTTATTACAACCTTCATAACTTTCCTTCATTAGGGGTGGCAGTTGTTAGCCCTGCTGCCTCACAACACCAGGGAACCAGATTTGATTCCACCCTCGGGTAACTGTCTGTGTGGAGTTGGCACGTTCTCCCAGTGTCTGTGTGGGTTTCCTCTGGGTGCTCTAGTTTCCTCCCAAAGTCCAAAACTGTGCAGGTTAGGGTGGATTGGCCATGCTAAACTGTCCATAGTGTCCAGAGATGTGCAGGCTGGGTGGATTAGTCATGGAAAATGCAGGATAACAGAGGTGGGGTAGGGAGTGCGATACCCTTCAGAGGGTTGGTGTGGACTCGTTGGGCCAAATGGTGGGGATTCCATTTTGTGATTCAGTTGTGTCGTGCAACTGTAGTTTGAGCTCGCACAAACTGCGGTTTGTTCAGAGACCCCCCCAGCCACCAGCTTGCTGTCAACAGGCAAACAATAAACCGTGCTGACAGAAAGCCGACAGCTGAGATTCCAATAGCCTGAGAGCTGCCCACGCTAACAGGTGCGGCCTCCTTGCTGCAGAATCCAGCAGTGGGCTGATGCCAATCTTTAATCTCCTTTTTACCACATGCTGAAGGGCTAACTCCTGCTGCCAGCTGCCTTGCCTGGGTGGTGAGCTGCAATGTGGGAGCATACTGTGTCCATATAGTGGTGGAGTGGATTGGAAGAGGAGAAGAAACAGTGCCTCCTCGCTTCATCCTATTCGCATACTCACTGTGTGGAACTTGCATCACAGAAATGCTGCTGAGCAGGAGGCAGCCATTCAGCCCATTGTGTCTGCATTGCTTGTTTGAGCATTTTAACTCCATGCCAGTCTTGGCCAGCTCAGTGGTTAGCACTGCTGCCTTACAGCAGCAGGGTCCCAGGTTCAATTCCAGCCTTGGGTGACTGTGTGGAGTTTGCACATTCTCCCAGTGTCTGCGTGGGTTTCCTCCGGGTGCTCCAGTTTCCTCCCACAGTCCAAAGATGTGCAGGTTAGGTGAATTGGCCATGCTAAATTGCCCATAGTATTAGGTGCATTAGTCAGAGGGAAATGGGTCTGGGTGGGTTACTCTTCGGAGGGTCAGTGTGGACTTGTTGGGCCGATGGGCTTGTTTCCACACTGTGGGGAATCTAATCTAATCTAATCTTTACTCTGTACATCATCCCCAACACCCGCCAAAATGCTACAGCAGAAGGCACCTGCAACGAACAACGACAGGATCATTGAATAACCTATCCACTTCCGCATCCTGGAGGTGACTGGGATCCCCAGTGCAGCACCAACCAAATGCACAGGAAAGAAAGTTCTACTTAGTAGGGACCATTCCCATGTCTTGTTCTACCAACTAAACCATGGCAGACAACAGGTGGGAATGACCCAAGAGTGGACCGAAACAATTTCAAAATATAAGAATGTGTGCAGAATACTCCAGTGCCTGGAGTGAGATGACTGTGCTATCACGGCTAAGGCCCAGCAAACAGTTAAAGAGCAGGTGAGCATTGTGGAATTCCTGCCCCTCTACGGACTGAGCTTGAGGGCTTGGACACTCAATAAAACTCATTCACTCCACATGATGCACTCTGTAATACCTGTACCAAAATGCAAATACAAAAATCTAAATAACATTAATTTAAAACAGATTCAGTTCCAAAGCTGAAGGAAAGAGTAATACAGTCATTTAAAAAAAAATTCTAAGGAGGGAAATGGAAAGTGCCTTACTTGATCGAATCTTTTTATAGAGTGGAACATCAGGCTTTTTGTACAGCTTAAAATCAGAGAAGAGAAAATACAAATTAACAACAGTTATAATCAAACATACTGTCATGTACATATACTTGGAAAACAGAAATTCTGCATATCTTTATACTGGGGGTGAGCAGGAACTATTCCATTGGTCTTTGTTGCATTGCGATGCAATATGCTGTTGGGGTGTGGACTTAGACACTACCTTCAGAGTGCAGTAGGATGGTAGCGCAGAATTCCAACTGCTGTTTCTGCTGATTGAGTGGTGTGTCAAACAGAGTTTCAATCGTGAATTGTTGGTTCCTGATTGTGCTGTAAACCCGTCTGGTGCAAGTGTGCCCCAACTCTTATTAACGACAGAGAACCGAGACACGGACCAGAGCTGTAAATTAATGGAGCTGGAGGTTGCAGTATCAGTCCATTGTCCACGGTGCAAAGGTCACCTCAATGTTTCACCACAAGACCTCCACCAACTTCATCACCAATGGCTGCCCCAAACTGAAGATCAGCTAAGCTGCTGCAAGGATTACTGCAAGACCATTCTGACTCTCAATAGTTTAACATAATTAGATATAGCGATATTGCTTCGCTGTGCTGTGGATGGCAGTTTGAAACAATCAAGATCGTCACAATGAAAAGTGTACTGTGCTACTGGAGTAAATTTGCATGCCCAAAGTAACCCTCAGTTAGCAAACAAAGGATCAAAATGTCAACCAGTCCAGGTGTGTAGGGTCAGGGTCTGTTTGAACAGCAAGAAAACAGTTGCAGGCAGTTATGGTTTGCAGGCTGAAGGAGCAGGGGACCTGAAAATTGTAACAAAACAAGCTCCAGTGTGACCATTAGAGCAGGACATATACTGCTTTTAGAAGTAAATAGCTAATTTTGTACACACAAGTGCCCCCAAACTGTGAATTAGTCAAGGAGTAGCCATGGGCTCCCCCTCCCTCTGAATGCATATAAACCAACATTTTCCGAACTACCATCAGTACGGAGGAAGGCTGAGTCAAGCCAAAACATTAACTCCAATTTCTCTTCACAGATTCTAAGAGACCCGCTGAACTTTTCTAGCAACTTCCACTTTTGTATCTGATTTACAGCTTCCACAATTACTTTAGTTTTCTTTATTAAGATATCCAGTGGGCTGGACTGTGGGCTTGGGAACCATGATCAATTTGTACCAACTGAGATTTGGTCATCCAGCAAAGGCTGGGGAATGGAATCTGGCTCAGTTACAGAGCACGGGGCAAGTTCACCCAGCTAGGCATGACAACAGCTGAAACAAATAATTCTGAAAGTGAGTGAGCAGCAAGCAGTGCACGGACCAGCAATGCTCCTTCCTTTGTCAGTCCAGAATTAATACCACGGCAGTGTGTACTGTTCTCTTTCCAAGTCGCAGCTAGAAGTTTATTTGCCATATCCTTGGTGATGCTGGGAGTGCTGTGGTCAAATAGAGACCAGTTCCCTCTCAGTTCACACTGCATACTCTAACAATGACTTGATTCAACTAGGCCAGGCTGTCAGCAGAGAGGAATGGTTCCCTTTTTCTGGTTTTGGCTGCTTCTGAGCATGCATCACCCTCCCACCCCATACTACACTGTCTGGACAAAATAAGAGCTCAATCTGAGGAGGAATCAGACAAGAGTCACTATCCTCTCAACAGCAGTGCAGAGATGACCAACAGTGCAGATCTAACTACAACACCCATTGCCCTAATAGTTCCTCTCCTCCCAGACAGAGGAACAAGATTTTCTTTGTTCAAACTTTGGAGAAACAGTTACTTTTTTTTTTAGTAAGTGAAAAATACATTCCACTCTACAGACCGTGCCAAGAAAAACACAACAGGGGGAAAAAAAAAAATTCAGTTGGATTGGTTGCACATTTTGAATCTCAAAGGGATAGCCCAAAGAAAGTGGGATTGCTGCAAAATACTGGGCACAGCACCAAACCAAAAACGTAATAAGCAGCTTTCACAGTACTACTGTCCTTACACGGGC
Source organism: Chiloscyllium plagiosum (assembly GCF_004010195.1). NCBI lineage: Eukaryota > Metazoa > Chordata > Chondrichthyes > Orectolobiformes > Hemiscylliidae > Chiloscyllium > Chiloscyllium plagiosum. Next base: position 2,727,440 of record NC_057760.1, on the reverse strand, counting down.
ATTTGTAGTGTATCTTCAGGAGAATATGTCAGAACCATAATTAGGCTGTTAACCCCTCTATTGGCACAATTACCTGAGCACCAAAAGAACTTCAGTTTTTGTTTGATTATCCTAAAAGAACATCGAGGGGTAGCTGCACTTGAAAAGGTTATTTCCCCTCCTCCTCGCCCCCATTTAATAGTATGAAGTGAAACAATCTCCAAGGGTGACATGGATGAGGTTGTGGGTTCCACTCCAGCCTTTTGACTCCTATGATTCTCAAGTGCAAAACTAAGTGTGGGTACATGCATGTGAAAAGGAGAGAAAGGAAAAGGGAGAGCGCAATTCGTGCCATATAAGTTTTTCATCTTCCACATAACACGTGGGACAGTGGTAGTGTAAGAGGAAAAGAAAAATGCTCAACTGGCAGCTGTGCAGCATAGAATGGAGTTAAAACCATTTACAACCGAGAAACCTGTCAACTGAAATGAAGCTTTGACCTTCCTGTCCCCCTGTGTGTTTATTATTCATTTCAATTGCACAGAGGTCCCATTTCTGCACAAAGACAAAGCCCCGGTTAACTCTTTGAGGAACATATCAAATTTTTTTTCACCAAAACTGAAACTCTACACATGCAGCTGCCTTAAAAGTGCACAGCTGCTGTAAACATCTCAGATTTCAGCTAGTGTGTGGGCGCTTTACATTGGAGGTTAGATGGAGAGATGAGGGCAACAGTTATAAACTTCAGAGTCTATACTTTCCCATTCAGTCAATGACAACTTTCAGCAATTCAAAGCAGAGGAAAGAACATTGTGCCAAAAAGAAATGAATGGTGCACCCAGTGTTTGTTTATATGCTTTTGCTGGTGGGGACTGCCCATGCTGGAAAATAATGTCTTTCATATCCCCAGTTATTATCTCACTACGGTTTGGTAAACTTTACTCCATTCCTTTTCAAACAGCAGACAATACAGCAAGCGTGAAAATAAACGCCGCGCTGTGAAATAAACTTCCAATTTCTTTTTATAACAATGCACGTTAGGTCTACTGAAGTATAGTAAGGTTCCTTTGAATATTACAACGTCTTCCTTCTTGAAGGCAGCAACACTTTCTGGACTTCTAGCTCATTTGGGACAAGAATTGTATGGAATGAGCTACCAGAGGTGGAGGAGATGGTTGGCACAGTTACAACATTTGATAGGCACCTGGATGGGTAAATGAATAGGAAGAGTTTGAAGGGATACGGACCAAATGCTGACAAATGGGACTAGATTTACTTCGAATATCTGGCTGGCATGGACAAGTTGGACTGAAGGATCTGCTTTCATGCTGTACAACTCTATGACTAATTCCTCCAGTGCTGTGTAGGAGTCTTCAAGGACATGGACAGTTACGTTCCAGCAGCCCAAATGATGCAAGTCATTTGTGTAGTCACTCAGCAGCTCCATAGCCCCTGCAGTTGGGGTAACTGGATAGCAACTAGCAGCATATGTGGTTAATATTTGCAGTAACTAGCATGGGACTACGGTGACTAAATGTGGCAGCCATATTACTGCACAATAGGGACTGTCTCGCAGCAACAAGATTCAGTCCTGGTTTCTCTAAGATTCAGACCCCAACAGCAACAACAACTTCCTTTCTAAACATATTTAACTGGATACGACATCCTAATACTCTTCACAAGAATGATTACCAGATAAAATATAACACCAAACCAAAGTACAAGAATAAAAGCTTAGTTAAAGAGCATCTTGAGGTTTCTCAGTATGTCTTTAAAGGATATGAGAGAGAGCACGAGAGGCGGCTGTACAATGGTGACATGAAAATCTGAGCCTAAGACGGACCATTAGAACAGTGTTTTAGGGCTGAAAGAGACGACAGGTAGAACTTATTCAGCCATATCTAATGTTTGCAATAAAAATCTTTAATGCATTAATGTGTTGAAGGCAGCTCAAAGATTTACCAGACTAGCCAAATACCTGGAATGGGCAGGTTGTATTAAGAGGAAAGGTTGTACAGACCAGTCTTGCAATATACAAAATCCTGTGGGGACTTGACAGGGCTGACATGGAGAGGGTGTTTCCTCTCATGGAGGAATTGAGAGAACTAGAGTCACTGTTTAAAAATCAGAGGTGATCCACTTATAACTGAGAAGAGGCAAAATGTTTCCTGTCGGTTGTGAATCTTTGGATTTCTTGTCCTGAAAGTGGTGGAAGTAGAGTCCCTGGATATTTTTAACGTAGAGGTAGGTTGATTCTTGTTAAGGGGTTGAAATCCGATCAGGAGGTGGTGGGAATGTGGATTTGACATTACAATCGGAGCAGCCATTAACTTACTGCACTGCAGGACAAGCTCAAAGAGCTGAATGGTCTACACCTGCACCTGATTAATAAAGATGTGCAAACCATTCAGTGGGGCTGAAGATATTTAACAGAAATGATGATGGGTGGAGTTACAGCAGAGACTACATAACCCAACTCCTTACACTCCTGTATTATCACAAGTTACTTAATAAATGCTCCCCTGAAATTATCTGTGCAGCCTACTGAGGTAGTTAAATTTTTCAATGCTTCCTAAAGTAAACTTGTTGGTAGGATAGAAACCATTTTGGGTCCAGAGGGCTCAACTTGCAGCCAGTACTGGACTTGGCGGCAGTGTTTCAGTGTTGGGATAGTTACTCCAGGGATAGCAGACAAGTTGCTGTTCTGTGTAGTTGTTAACAACACCTACTCAGAGCCAAGTCTGCCAGGCAACTCATCAAATGGGACTGACCTTCCAGTTACAGACTGTTCTATTCTGCTTCAGAATGTAAAAAGGTTGCCTGTGAATGCAGTGCAGACCTGTCGGATGAAAGCTTTTTCCCCCTCAGCCAGTCAACAAAGTTTTGTGTTGTGTGTTAATTTGGAACCAAACCAGCATAATTTTTTAAAAACTGACGTGTCAAATTACGTGTAGGTCAGCTGATATCTACAGCAAAAGGGATAGAATTGTGGAACTCTTATTGCACAAGATTGATTATGGGATATTGATGCCGGTATCAAAACAAAATACATCTTACTGAATCACTCAAAAATCAGTGATTCAATGTCCTGGGAGCAGACAGTGTAGACAAAAACTTTACTCTTTATCTAACCTTGTGCTGTCTCTGTCCTAGGAGTGTTTGATGGGGCGTGTGTAGAATAAGCTGCAACTGCCAATAGGAGTATTTAATGGAGATCTCTTAGCGGTGCTTTCGTCTGTACCTAACAACTGTTTAAATGTTTCAACACTTGCGAGATATTCAGCGCAGTTATCACTACACTAACACAAGAGGGTAAAACTAACTTACAATATTACAGCGCAGTACAGGCCCTTCAGCCCTTGATGTTGCGTCGACCTGTGGAATGCCCATCTAACCTACTCTATTCCATCCTCATCCATATGCCTCTCCAATGACCATTTAAATACCTTTAAAAGTTGGCGAGTCTACTACTGTTGTAGACTCCAACCCTCTCCTCCCTGACCTATCACCTTCATCTCCTTCCCCACTGACCTATTGTGCTCTATGCTACTCTCTCCCCACCCCCACCCTCCTCTAGCTTATCTCTCCACGCTTCAGGCTCTCTGCCTTGATTCCTGATGAAGGGCTTTTGCCCGAAACGTCGATTTTGCCTGTCCTCGGATGCTGCCTAAATTGCTGTGCTCTTCCAGCACCACTAATCCAGAATCTGGTTTCCAGCATCTGCAGTCATTGTTTTTACCATACTGTTGCAGACATTTGCACCCTTACTGCTTGAAAACCATTAAGCAGAGGTGGTGTGGTAACTTTATCCACAGTTAGCTCATTTGGCTTCACACATTTCTCATCATTTCAGGTGGGGTTTGAAGCTAGACTTCAGAGATTTGAACACATTATCCTGGTTCACAGCCCCAATGTGGTAACGATGGACTTGTTCACTGCCAGCTCAGGGTGATATCCCAGCTGCCTGCACCCCACCCTACTACACAAGTCACAAAACACATCAACTGAACATCCTTGTCAGTTGCCACCAACAGTATCGTGCAGTATGCACAAGTACTTGCCATTTTTGACTTCCCAACAACACTGACGCCATTTTAGTAATTAATCAACTGAAGGGTTTGAGTGCCCTCAGAAATTGATTAGATGTGATATAAGCAACTTGCTCATCTTTTCTGGATGGGTACGCATAGGTTCCTGTTGATATAGGTGACCACCCTCTGTTCTCTTCTATACCGGAAGTGCCCTGGACATCAGATTCCACCCTAGGCATTGCAGATCCCGATTTCACTAAGAACAGAATTGCAAGACCATCAGACCAGTCACTTCAGCTACTGAAGTGGGCCACCTTGTGGACCTGCTCCCAGTGGGAATGCCCAAGCAGAGAACTGAACTACTCTTCATGATCTTACCAAGTCCAATGTTTATCCAGTTGCTACTGAAAGGTTGAATCATCTGTGATTTTGGACACATTCCTTGTCAGACTTCTAGAAGTACCACCTAATTAAGTCAGGAGTGAATTAATTAAACTTCAAAACAACCTGTGCCTATTTCCTAAGGACTTTGTATCATGAATGGCTGGAGCCAAGTTTCTCGTGGGCTATGATTAGGATAAACACCTACCTTCCTGCCACAACCCCTCTCTCCTCCACTTTCAATCTACCGGGACAAAGCTTTTAAATGGAATTTTGGTCCATGTTCCTTCAATCAGATTATTTTTCATTTTTTGTTCAACAACATTTGTCACAGGCAAATAAAACCACTTTCAAAATGAATGAACCGTTCAAGTGAAAAATAACCTTGTACTGACCCAGTTGCTCTCTTAAAAATCAGCTATAGCAGAAAGCCAAACACGATATAAATTACTTTCCTTCGGTGAATGGAGCAGCATGTGATGCAAGGGTTATTGATATCTTAGCAGCTGCAGGATTTAAAAAAAAATCCAAGTCTTTATTCTGATCTCAACCAGTGTATCGTATGGTTCCTTCAGCACCCATGACAGCATCAAACTGCAATTTTAGAAAGTATAATTGGGTAGGGCAAATTCTTATCCTGTACAAACTGAAAGAGAAATAAACTGACAGAGCATTACAGATTCTGTCCTTTGAAACTTGGATTGAGCCTGGAGAAATCAATGAGATTTGTAACACTGGGTTAGGTCTGTCATCCTCCAACACAAGTATAAAAGCATCAGATAGTGTAGAACACTGGGGTACAGTACTGGTGGGGACAGGTCTGTCACTGTATAACACTGGGGTACAGTACTGGTGGGGACAGGACGGTCAGTGTATAACACTGGGGTACAGTATTGGTGGGTACAGGGCAGTCAGTGTATAACACTGGGGTACAGTATTATTGGGGACAGGTCTGTCACTGTATAACCCTGGGGCACAGTACTGGTTGGGACAGATCTGCCACTACATATACCGGGGTACAGTACTGGTCTGCTCTGGTTTTCTCAGCAATATAAACGTTAATGAATTATGGAATCAATGCTCTCAATTGCAGTATGCACTGCAGTATTACTGCTACTCACTTGAATCAATTCTTCAATCGTCAAGGCCTTGCTAATGGTGATTGAAACACCAGAAACTTTTGTGTCTGTGAATATAATTCACTTCTACTTGACTATATTTCCACAATCCAAAAGAAATGATGTGCACAAAGCAGCTACGGTTGGAAGTGATGTTTGGTTGAGGATGGGGTCCGGGCTGGTACGAAGAGGGAAGACAGTATGTGATGACTGTGCAGTTTGTTATCCCTGATAATTTCTTGTGACTGAGTCTGAGAGGGGTGACTGGCTACATTTACATGAAATTGAACAGTCCACCCTTTGAAGGCAGTCGAGCAGAACACATCCACTCAGTGAGGCTGGGCCAAAGTGGAGTACGATAGGAATGCAGATTACTGAAAGCTCTTGGCTGGAAAAAAAAGCTGCACAAATCAAATGGGGTTCAGCTGAAGATCACCAACCACTGCCACTTTAACATTTAGAATAAACTTCAATTTCAACATTATTACCCTTCTTTTCAAGCCCCTTGACCTCATCCTTTTATAATCGCGTGTGGGGTGCTGGAAAAGCACAGCAGGTCAGGCAGCATCCAAGGAGGAAGAGAATCAATGTTTCCGGCAAAAGCCCTTCATCAGGAATGAGGCTTGTGAGCCAGAGGGCTGGAGAGATAAATGGGAAGGGGGTGGGACTGGTGGGAGAGGTAGCTAAGAATGCGTTTGGTGGATAGAGGTAGGGGTAATGGTGCTAGCTCAGAGAGGAGGGTGGAGCAGACAGGTGGGAAGGAAAATGGACAGGTACGACAGTTCATGATGGCAGTGCAAAGTTCGAAGGTGAGATCTGGGGTAAGGTGGGGGAGGTGAAAATGAGGGAACGGGTGATATCCAAATTGAAATCCACGTGGTTGGAGGGTCCCAAGGCAGAATATGAGGCTTGAGGCATTTTTCCTCCAGGCATCAGGTGGTTTGAGCTTGATTATGGAGGCAGTCCAGGACCTGCATGTCCTTGGCTGAGTGGGAGGTGGAGTTGAAGCGTTCGGCTACAGGGTGGTGGGATTGTTTGGTGCGGGCATCCCCGAGATGTTCTATGAAGTGTTCTGCAAGTTGGCGTCCTGTCTCCCCAATGTAGAAGAGACCGCATTGGGAGTAACGGATGCAGTAAATGACACATGTGGAAGAGCAGGTAAAATGCTGATGGATGTGGAAAGCAACCACAACAAGGACAGAACCCCCCCCTCCCACCGCCGGTCCTCAACCTTCCACATCACCAACCTCCGTATACATCGCATCATCCTTCGCCATTTTCACAAAAAAGCTTTCCACATTCATCAAAGTGTTACCTGCACTTCCACACGTCATCCATCACCAAACCCTAACCACCCAATGCCTGGAGAAAGAACACATCTTGTGTCTCGGGACCCTCCAACCACATGGGATCAGTTTCTTTATTTCTCCTCCCCTCACCTTATCCCAGCACCATCCTCACGACCTATCCATCTTCCTTCCCACCAATCCACTCCACCACTCTCTGCAAACTATCACCATTACCCCGACCTTCATCCACCTATCGCACTCTCAGCTAACTCCCCCACCCTTTATCTCTCCAACCCCTTGGCTCACAAGCCTCATTCCTGATGAAGGACTTTTGCCCAAAATGTCGATTCCATTGGTCCTTGGACGCTGCCTGACCTGCTGTGTTTTTCCAGCATCACACTCTCGACTCTAATCTCCAGCATTTGCAGTCCTCACCTTCTCTTCATCCTTTTATACTCTGGGGAGATAAAAACCTTTTGTGATCTGCACTCTTAACTTTGGGCTCAACTTCCCTCACTCCATCACCAGTGGCTGTGCCATCAGCTCCCTCAGCCCTAAGCACTGGAATTCTCCCTCTAAATACCTCTTTCTCTCACTTCTTTGAGATGACCTCTTTAACCAAGATTTTGGTCACCTGTCCCTAATATTTTGTAACATGCCTCCGAGCCAACTATTTTTTTGATTATCTTGAGTACCCTGGGATGTTTCACTACCTTCAAGGTGCTATAGAAAAGCAAGTTATTAGTTCTGCCTTATCAAATTTTCATGAGTCACCAATTACAGTTTACATACCTGATTATGTTTCCACTGCCACAGGATGTCATATGGTAATTGAAAATCTATCCGTTTCTGCCTCAAATACTTGCCTGCAAAACAAAGACATGGACATTTAGGACAGACACAGGAAAGAACAAAACAGTCATCAAAAACTCTATTCACCCATGCCGGCTGGTACCACATGTATAAATACACATGTATGTTCACATGAGAACAGACAGAACAGAAACTGGTCATTTGCCCCACATGCCTTACAGCAATGTTGATGTTCCACACCAGCTTCTCACTAGTTTGCTTTAGTGAAGCACAGACAATTGTTCCATACAAATCGGTGACACACGTTAAAAGCTCAAAACAGAGAAATGAACTAAAGTCACGCTGCAGCTGTCTCCATCTTTCCAGCCCACCCACAACCTGCTCCCCCCAACTTCCCAAGCAAAAACAAAATGGCTGGGGAAATGCAGCAGGTCTGGAACATTGTGGAGGTGGTGGAATAACAAATAATATGAAAATGAGGCAGAGTCTTGTTGCTGCTCTAACACCCCCACTTTTGTTTCCTGTACTTCCCCCTCCCCCTCCAAATATGCAAAATGCTGCTTTCCTGTCCATATTCAAGCAAGTAATGGAAGGGATCAGGTTCCACTCTACACACCAGGATATTACTGCTCCCCCTTTCCAGAATAGGATAGCAATGTCCAAGGTGTTGCACACACTGTCTAGTTTACCCCATGTACATGTCAAGCTGTCAGCCCAGGTGACAAGTCTGTCTATAACCTTCACAATGCTTCTGTCCCTTAAAGATTCCTTACTGTGTTTTGGTGATGTCTCTGCAGCCCAGGATTTTCTATCTTTGCCCTGGAAGGCTTGGAGGAGATAATCTTGCTAAGAACAATCACGTACTCAATGAGCGCTAAGCAGGAAAATAGATTAAAACAGATATCACCAGCTAACTGGAAGTTCCACCCGAGACAGAGGAAATTCCTTATGAATTTATAACACAAACCTTCCTTGAACCCATCCAATGGCTCCTACATACTGGCAATGATTTAGGATTGCAACATGCTAAGTTTTAAATTGCAAATTTGGGAATGCAAGAAATCAGACTCTCCAACCCAAAGTACTACCTCTTAGTCACATTCTTGCCTCTACAAGCTCCAATGATTTTCTGCCTTACACCCTCTGCCCTCAAGAAATTGCTAGCCATTGTTTAGTAATACACTGTAAACAGAATCATTGGTGCATCTCCAACTCTTTCTGCTCAGTGACATCCACCAACCACAGGTTCAAAGTACCTAAACTCAAAGCTGCTCATTTATGAGCATTTATATTAGTGCAGAGTTCTGCAGCTGCTGTGGGCATATAGTGTGCCTCTACCTTGTTAACATCGCTCTTACCTAATCCAGATTGACACTCCAGTGTAGAGTTGAAGGATTGGATTATTGCTGGAAGTGTCTTTGAGCAGATGAGCTCATTAAACGGAGTCTGCATGTGCCTGCTTAGATGAAAGGGAGTGATTCCATGCTACCAATTTAATTGATCAGTGAGTTCCCCAGTGGCCTGGCAAACATCCCAAAGTCACCAGTTATTGCCTCTGTTTCTAAAATGTTGTTGTGCATCAACTCACTGGCATTTCCGACATAACTACAACAACCACACTTGAATATAATCCACTGGATGCAGAGCATTTTGGGACATCAGTGCACATGATGAAGCACTTTAAAAAGCACAAGCCCTTTCTTCAAGGCTGCTGTGTCACTATCTGCTCGTTTTTAATGTTGTTAGACCCATACTTGACAAAGACCTGCCTACAAAAGCACAACCTGGAACTGTTTAATGAGTATAAGTATTTTTTGGGTTTGGAATTGCTCTTTTGGTTTGATTTATCTTTTGTTTTTCAAGTGAGAAGCTGTAAACGAATGTCTTCCAAACAGATCCAACAGAACTCCAGCCAAACTTTATGTGCACAGACTTTTTCGAAGTACATCACCTCATTATTTCCTCCTTTCAAAGCAACAGCACAAATGTGAACTCGTTTGGTTTAGACTCAATAAATCTGCAGAACATTTGCCAAGAAATGCCTGGCTTTACAAACAAGCAGCTCAACAAAGCGATGAGTATTGAAGGGTGGACCGCACATACACAGTTGGGACAAGAGATTTCCACCATGATGTGTAAGATATAAGCTCAGGATGTGTAGCTCCCTCAATCCCATTCCCAACATTAGTTTTTACTCTTTATTTATCACATCGTTCTGCTTCAAACGCAAGAAGAAGTGAAAGGGTCATTGTACTTAGGAGTATGATGGAAAACTATGTTTACTTAGGTCACAGAATACACAAGAAATACAATTATAAATTTACAGTATCTATGTGTCCCTTTAATTTACATAACCCAGGTACATTTTCATACAATTCTATTCGAGCGAAACCCCCTTCAGCATCCCTCCTTCAGTCCCACCCGACCCTCAGAGACTCTCCTTCCTTCCCACCTGACCCCTCAGAGACCCTTCGACAGAACTATTCTCCAGTAACAAACTCTCCTTCCAAATTTCATCCCCACCACTTCCTCTGGAAGTTCATTTCATATATGCACTAGCCTCAGTGTGAAGAAATTATCCCTCAGACCCTTATGAAATCTTGCCCCCTCTCATCTTAAACCTAATCCCTTTAATTTTGGACTCCCCTTGGCTATTCACCCAATTCATGCCCCTCAAGATTTTTTAAAAAAACATATAGAAGGTCACCCCTCTGCTGTTCTGGAGAAAAATGCCCCAGCCTATTCAGCCTTTCCCTATAACTTTCCAGTTCCAGCAACACCCTTGTAAATTTTTTCTGCACCGTCCCCAGTTTTACAACATCCTTCCTATAGAAGTCTCTCAACAAATGCAATGTTTATGAACTATGACTCCCATTTTAACGGAGACTGTATAGTGGTAAACACACACTAATGCAAGAAAGACACCATCTAAGTTTCAAGTTCTCAACTGCAGCTCCATTTTTACCTTGGTTAACTCTCTTTCAGAGTCTCTGACTGGCTGTTTGACCAGTCAGGATTTGTCACTTGGAGTCCAACTCAGGGGAAAGCACAAGAAAGCCAGTTTTGTGGGCATAGGAATCTAAGTCGGTATTGACCATTTCTGGCGAAAGTGTGGACTTCAGATGCTGGAGATCAGTCAAGAGTGTGGAACTAGAAAAGCACAGCAGGGCAGGCAGCATCTGAGGACCAGGAGAATGAACATTTCAGGAAAAAGCCCTTCAAAGAGGCTGCCAGCCAAGGGGGTGGTGAAATAAATGGGAGGAGGTGGGGAGGTAGGGAGATGGGGTAAAGGTGATAGGTCAGAGAGGAGGGTGGAGTGGATAGGTGGGAAGGAATATGGACAGGTAGGAAAGGTCATGAGGGCGATGCAGAGTTGGAAGGTTGGAACTGGAATAAGGTGAGGGGGAGAGGAAATGAAGAAACTGATGAAATCCACATTGATGCCGTTGGTTGGAGGGTCCAGAGTTGGACGATGAGGCGTTCTTCCTCCAAGTGTTGGGTGGTTAGGGAGTGGCGATGGAGGCAGCCCAGAACCTGCATGTCAGGTGTTCGGCATGGGGCGGTTGGGTTGATTGGTACGGGTGTCCCGGAGAGGTTCTCTGAAGCGCTTAGCAATTACTGCAGTGTCGGGGAAGATACTGGGAGGGGACGATGGGTTGGTGGGGGAGCATGTACCTGACAAGGCAGTTGTGGAGTAATGGTCTTTACGGGAAGTGGATTGGGGTGGAGGGGGAAATATATCTCTGGTAGTGGGGTCTGTTTGTAGGTGGCGGAAACGGCGGAGAATGATGCGATGTATACGGAGGTTGGTGGAGTGTAAGGTGAGGCCAGGGGGTGTTCTGTCCTTGTTGCAGTCGGAGGCAGGAGGTACGGGAAGTGGATGTGATGCACTAGAGGGCATCAACCACCACATGGGAGGGGAAATTGCACTCTTTAAAGGAGGTGGCCATCAGGTGTAATCTGTGGTGGAACTGGTCCTCCTGAGAGCAGATGTGGCACAGGCAGAGGAACTGGGAATAAGGGAGAGTGTTTTTACAGGAGGCAGGGTGGGAGGAGGTTTATTCCAGGTAGCTGAGAGTGTTGGTGGGTTTGTGGAAGAAAACTATTTCTGAACCGCCCTTTGCTGCACCAACATATAGGTGGCTGACAGTGAATAGCTGTTTCATCAGCTGATCTATTCCAGAGTATAAATCAGCGTGTCATGATTAGAACTCTATGAGGAGGAAATCTAAAAACAATCTTGGTGTAACTGGACAAAAACAACAGAGGAGGAACAGGAAAGCTTTGAATGAAACACTCCTACATCTGCATTTGTGTGGAAAAGTTTCCAAGAGCTAAATGGTGACTAAAACAGGTTTAATTTCTCCTAAAATAAAGCATACTTTTTTGTTTTGATGCAGAGTCTCCAATTCAGACACTGACACCCTGGCCTTCCCTCACTTCCAAACTCCAATGCTGAGAGAGGTTATTCTTTTTGTTCTCCACCCATTCTTGCTCCATGAGTAATGCTGGACATAAATATATTATGTCTAAGGATTTTTTAAAAAATACAGATTTTGCTTTAGCAATTTCAATTGAAATAAAATGCACATCTAATACAAACAGAAAGGAACTGCATTGATACAGACACTTTCACATCTGCAGGATGTTTCAAAGCCCTTCAGAAGCACTCAATTACTTATAAGTGCAGTTGGAATTTGGGAAAATGCACAAGCCCAAACAGGCACAACAGGACCCCACAGTACTCTGTTAAATGACTGGATATATATATTCCTTAAGTGGCACTGGTACAGGAGTTAAACATTTGAAACTCTGAGCACAATACTGTTCTTCAAAACGTGCCAAGAAGTTTTGTACAAACACTTGAAGGTGTAGACGGTTTAACATCTGATCAGATGTATGGCATCCTGATGGAGTCACACTCTCTCTGAACTGCAGCAGTGTCAGCATCATAGAAGCATGCAGCACAGGAGGCAGCCATTCGGCCCACGGTGCCTGTAATGACTGAGAAAAACCACTTCACTATTCTGGTGCAGAACTCGGTCAGTTCCTCACCCTAAAAATAATTATCCAATTATTACCGGATTCCAACACAGCACCCTACACGGTGCCCGGTCAGCTGTGTACATACAGGCCTTTCTGTTTCAGTTCCTACACGGTGCCCGGTCAGCTGTGTACATACAGGCCTTTCTGTTTCAGTCCCTACACGGTGCCCGGTCAGCTGTGTACATACAGGCCTTTCTGTTTCTGTCCCTACACGGTGCCCGGTCAGCTGTGTACATACAGGCCTTTCTGTTTCAGTCCCTACACGTTGCCCGGTCAGCTGTGTACATACAGACCTTTCTGTTTCAGTCCCTACACGGTGCCCGGTCAGCTGTGTACATACAGACCTTTCTGTTTCAGTCCCACGCGGTGCCCGGTCAGCTGTGTACATACAGGCCTTTCTGTTTCAGTCCCTACACGGTGCCCGGTCAGCTGTGTACATACGGGCCTTTCTGTTTCAGTCCCGACACGTTGCCCGGTCAGCTGTGTACATACGGGCCTTTCTGTTTCAGTCCCTACACGGTGCCCGGTCAGCTGTGTACATACAGGCCTTTCTGTGTCAGTCCCTACACGGTGCCCGGTCAGCTGTGTACATACATGCCTTTCTGTTTCAGTCCCTACACGGTGCCCGGTCAGCTGTGTACATACAGGCCTTTCTGTTTCAGTCCCTACACGGTGCCCGGTCAGCTGTGTATATACTGGCCTTTCTGTTTCAGTCCCTACACGGTGCCCGGTCAGCTGTGTATATAAAGGCCTTTCTGTTTCAGTCCCTACACGTTATTTTTATCCACACATGTACAATGATGCAAATCTTCGCCAGGGGCAGCACTGTTAAAGCTTCCAGAAAGGAATGATACAGCAGATTCAAACCCTGTATTCTTTCAGAATCCATATGGGCACAGTTCATGTCAAGCATCAGGAAAGCAATGAAAATCAGGAAAGAAAAAAGCCTGCCTACAGGGAAATCCCAAAACAAAATCTATATTGGTTGGCGAACTCCAAACTATCTAACCCCCTCAAATGGGGAGGGCTTGATGCCTGGAACCAGGCTGATCACAGATGAATTGGAGCTGATGGGACTGAGCAGCAAGAGGGACCAGTGATTTTGAACAGCCATACCTTCACAGAACAAACAAGGAAGTGTGAAAATGTTAAAGCAGCACCTGATTATCTTTTTCAACAAGGTGACCAAATGCTTGTCAAACAATGAATTATTTTAAATCCTTTTACATAAATAGAACAGAGGGAAATAAACAGGCGACACTAACAGTCCAAACCAAGGTTTGTCCCCCTCAGTATGGTTTTTGTTATTAAAAAGAATACAAGTCTGTGAGGGCTTAGTTCACAGAATTACAGCAGTGTTACGGTGCAGACGGAGGCCATTTGACCCATTATACCTACTCATTAAATGAGTATTATTACCTAAAGCCAATGTCCAGTTTCTTCTTTACACCATAGCAGATTATTTTTACCCATGTTATTTGGATGAACAGTACTCCCAAACATCAATACAAGAGGGAGAATATTTGGTCTATTTATCTTATCTTTCCACAATGTGCATTTTTGCCTGAGCGCAAATTTGCTGTTCAGATATACTTCATGTAACCCTAAAGTGGTTTTGGGAACAGTCAAACTTGGACTTGGTTTAATACTTCTTTGCCTTGTTCTCACTGCAGAAACAAATGTCTCTTTTCAAGTGATATGGAGTGCTGCCAAGTGCATAAGGCTATTAACAGAGGGGTAGGTGCTGGCAAACCAAACAGGTTTTTAAACAGGCACCTTGTAACTTTGTTCAAGAGTATTTTACCCAAGAGGAATGCCAAGTTATTAACACAACTTTTATCTTTAATTTGTTGCTTGTTTCGTCCGACTTTCTCAATGGCAACCACTGCTTCAAAACAAAGCTGAAGGCACTGGGTGTTGAATTGTCGAGTACAATACCCACCCCACTTCTCCCAACTTTCTACTTGGAAGTTTGTTGAATGTACAATATAACAACAAGCAGCAAACACATCACTCAGCTAGGGATAAAAACCTGAAAAGGTCAACCTAACCAGAGACTTTTCAAAGACATGGGGCAATGTAAAAACACTATCCCAGGGATCAGCAAAGCATTTTGGGGCATCATCAGGTTGCAAGGTGTTACGTAGATGCTGCCCTGCAGCCGCTTCTTTCTGGACTGCATCATATTTTCTTGTCAATTCCTGAAGTATGCAACTGACAATCAACAATCCATCATGAGTAAACCTATTGTTCTGTGTACATCCAAAAACATCAGCTTTCTCTAGTATTATACAGACCCCTTAGAGAAGGTTCGAAACTTACAATGTGCATATTTTTAGTTGATCAATGTGTTACAACAGCCTGCTCAGCACTGGATTTCCCAGCACACCCACCTATTGTCCATACGGAGCACTCACATCACCAACGGGACTTCTGCTGAGACAGGATCAGCCAGTGCAGAGCTCAAAATCAAGGTCAAAGTACCTTGATCACAAGTTTAGAACAAACTCATGTGTTGAAATTCCTTGCCGAGTAATACTTTGATCATTTCTCTCCTGGGTTATTCTGAGAAACGAGTGAACTGTCCCCTGACATATTTTTACTGCACACATAACATACAGCAAGTGAGAGATGAACTGTTACAGTTTTGATCCACCCTACGCAGCTGCAATTACATCATCTGGCACCTGCCCAACATAACAGCAGCAGTACAACAAATGCTATACTCCGTAATGAACGAGGTTGAACCACCTTCCTTCGGTGTGGAAGGCAAGAAACCCTGCATGACTATCAAAATTGTTATCAGCTTAGTTGACGGCAAAATATATCCTGGCATTCCTCAGCACAGTGATACTATTGCTGCACCAAAACATGTCTAGTTTCATGGAGGGGTACTGACTTTATGCCCAAGGGGGCAGGTAGCATAAGGGGTAGTTTAATCAGTTTTCACACACCAATCGTTTCAGTAGTTGCAACATTATGAAGGGATGAGCCACTATTGGCGAAGGTAAATTACTCATCCTAAGGTCTCAAGGGGAAAGTTAATAGGTCAAAAGCTGGCAGACAAACCGGTGGATTATCTTTCTACATAATGGAGAAAAGGATGCAAAAGTCAGTTACCAGTAACATTTTTGACTTGAAAACTCTTAACTGGAGAGGTGAGGCGGAATGAATGCGGTGAAGTGACTGGCAAGCCTGATAGGCTTTCAGGCCAAGTACCTTTCCTTCCGGGTCCTGAAAATCCCTTTGTTGTAGAGTTAGAATGAGGTGCAGGGTGTGTTTAGTGAACGTAAACCACAAACCTAGCTGAACAGCAATATTATCTGCACAGAGTCCAACACTGACTCCTCCACATCACCTGCACAGATGTCAGTCATAGGCAGTGGGATCGCACTTTCAGATGAAGTTTATGGAAGGAACAAACAAGTGCTTTCAGTACCTACTGATGCACCAAAGAAAATGATTTGAAAATGACTCGCTTCTGCTTTTTATGATGGCACCATTTGTCTAGTGTTACATTATTTGACCACCTGAATATATGAAGTTATGAGCATTGTTTGATGTATTTTTGTGTGGCATACATGCAATGCTTAAACAGGATGTGTCCTTGTTAAAAGTTCAGGGCAAGACAGGGTACCAGATGCTGCCAGACCGGCTGTGCTTTTCCAGCACCACACTCTTGACTCTGATCTCCAGTCATCACTTTCTCCCAGGGCACCTCAACAGCCAACCACCCCTGCCAGGGCCTTAGTACAACTTCCTTATGCTCTGGTGGAGAGATACAAAAATCTATATGTTACAGAGGAGTATCTCCTTCATGCTAGACGGGAGGGCAGCATATTCACCTTGAACTCAACAACTAAGGAGGCTATTGCTTGGCTCCAGGATTTGTACCAGCTAATTAAATAATGATGAGCCAAGTGCCTCATGAACCCTGTTTGTCGACATGTTTATTCAATTGTTGCCTTCAGATATGCTATGACATACCTCTGGGCCTTGCAGAGTCATGCAACACAGACACACATCCTCCAGCCCAAAGATGAACATAGTCCCAAACTAAACTAGCCCCACCCACTGTCCTGGGCCATATCCCTCCAAACCTTTGCTATTCATGTATCTATCCAGATGCCTTTTCGACATTCTAATTGTACCCACATCCATCCCTTTCTCAGGACGTTCATTCCACACATGATCCACCTTCTGTGGAAAAAAATTTGCCTCATCTTTTTTAAAATCACTTGCCCCAACCTCAAGAATATGCCCACCAGTCTTAAAATCCCCCATCCTAGGGAAAAGACAACTACCATTGACTTTATCTATACCTCTCAGCATAAAATAAACTTTATCAGGTTGCCTCTCGACCTCCTACACTCCAGTGAAAAAAAGTCTCAGCCTTTCTTTATAATTCAAAATGTCCATTCCCAGCAACATGCTGGTAAATCTCTTCTGAGCCCTCCCAGCTTAGTAATATCCCTCCTATAATTGGGTGACCAGAACTGGACACAGAATTCCATAAGAGGCCTCACCAATGTCCTGTACAAGCTCAGCATGATTTGAATCCAGACATACCTGCTCAGAGGTAGGGACACTATCATTACACCTCATTGCCTGTAATTTGTAATGTATAATTAATCAATGGATCTCAGCCATTGTTAAGAGACAACTAAGGGGAAGATCACGAGACCTGTAGGAATCTCTCAGCAGTGGCACTGTTTTATTAAAACACATGGTAATCATTAAACACAAAACAGTGCGAGATGCAGAGATCTGCAAACAGTTGAGGGAATAGAGACCAGACAAACCAAATTTGGGAAAGGAGACAATGCTGAGGAATGCGTAAATATAGCCTCGCATTCACAGGAAGTCACTGTTTCATCAGAACAAATGTAATTCAAGAGATTCTATACTTCTACTGTGACCGACAACGACAGATGCACGTGGTTAGTGCAGGCCATGGTCTTTAAAATGTAAAGCAACTGGCTGAAGACATCAGCTAATCACACTTTCTCAATCCATTAGGAGCTGTCAGAAAGAAGACTCGAAGTCCACTCACTCTGTCCCATCCAAATGTTCCCTGCAGGCCCACTAAAACGGACCCAACGCAGTAATGGCAGAGCACTGCAAGACTTACCAACATGAATTGGGGCTGGGAAAAGCCCGTAGTCATGCTCTCCAGGAACGTACTCCAGCTTCTCCTTCTTCACCAGAATCAGGCGACTCTTTGGACTAAGGAAGAAAAGAACTGTTGATTAAGATTGGGAACACAAAAGAAAGTGCTTCAATTTAATCAGGCAACAAAGAAATATTACAAACAATTGAAACTTCACCCTGATGAAAGCTGGCTTCTCTTTGCAGCCAACCATATGGCAGAGGTTTTTAAACACACTTAGCCCAAGCAATATGTCTGCTGTGCTCATGTTTCACTGGGGAGTCTGATACGTACACATTTGGCATACTGGCGCTACTTTAGCAGTGCTGCATTATATGGCTCTTTCATCTGTCATGGCCTCATCAACTTACTCCTGATAACAAGAAAGGGAACAGGCTTGATATCTAATTTTTGATCTCGTGTATAATATAAAACACGCAAATCAATTTACTGGCAATCTTTTACCAATAAACAACAAAGATATGACTTGGCAGCAATTCCGGGTCCTAAGCTCTGATTTTACTCAGCATCTCCTCTGCATTACACAAGATCAAATCATACCTATGCCAAGATGGTTATAAATCTGGAAAAATAAATGCATGTGCTTAAATGATGGATGCTATTACCAGGGAAGAGACACATTCCCAGTAAGTACACACTGGGAATTAAACACTCCCATGCAAGATACAGCACGGGGTTAGATACAGAGTAAAGCTCCCCTTATATTGTCCTACTAAATACCTGCAGGACAAGTACAGCCTAGTACAAGGGGAATGTTGCACTTCACTGCCTGACATTGGCTTTTGATTTACCAAAGGCCCAACCTGTCCAAGTTAGTATCTCAAGCCTCCTCTCATCTTTTCTTTAAAAACTATTATAACTCTATTTCCTTCTCCCTTATACCAATACTGTTTGCACCAGACTCATTCTGACCACTCTCCAGATTAAAAACAGTTCTTCTGAATTCCCTATGGACTTTCTTGATGACCTTTTTACTGATGGCCCTTAGTTATGCTCTACCCCAGAGGTGTTTTCTCACTCTTAAAACCTTCCATTATTTTAGGGACCTCTATCAGCACACTCCTCAGTCCTGTTAAGGGGTCAAACAGCAGCAGCTTGATTTTGTTTTCCTTCTGTCACACTCATTCTTGTTATCAGCTTCAAATCCAAGCAATGTGCTGGTGACATATTGACTGACCAGCAGAGAGGTAGCATTGTATCCTTTTTACAAAGAAACAAAGCCCACATTCCTTGCTCAGGTCTGCTGCTTGCCATGCAGAAAATTATTTCAGTTTGCCTGCCAAGTATTCCAATAATTAGCTAACTTTACATTGCCTGAAACCATGTGAAACCCTAATTACAAATAGCTGTAAAAAGGCCATTTTCTCCAAGCCACTACAGGAACTATTCACACCCAAGATCCATAATCAGGGCTAATGATTACTGTCCCTCATAACACACACAGACATATGCACATGCATACACCCAAAGACCGATGAAGCTGCTGAAGAATGTGGAGGGGGAAGGGGGTTGCAAAATGGCAGTGGTCAGAACAGGAGAGCAAACTTCCAATTGAAGATTAGAACTGAAGCAAGCAAAAAGATTGTACTCAAGAAATCTTTTCAAATGATTCTGAAAACTGAAACGTTGCCACCCAAGAGCACAGGAAATGATTAGTAGGTGATTCAGACCTTTACATCGACTCTGTCATTCAACAAGACTGTGGCTGATCCAATCATGGCCTCAACACTTTCCTGCATCTCCTCCCCCATCCCAAATACCCCTCAACTCACTTGTAGATCAAAAATTTGTTTACTTCTTTCTTGAAATATATTTTAAAATGAATTTGCATGATGTGGCTTTCTCTGGCTCGGTTGACATTTATTGTCCATCTTTAATTGCCCAGGTGAACATTATGGAGAAAGTGAGGTCTGCAGATGCTGGAGATCAGAGATGGAAATGTGTTGCTGGAAAAGCGCAGCAGGTCAGGCAGCATCTAGGGAACAGGAGAATCGACGTTTCGGGCATTAGCCTGAAGAAGGGCTAATGCCCGAAACGTCGATTCTCCTGTTCCCTAGATGCTGCCTGACCTGCTGCGCTTTTCCAGCAACACATTTCCATATCAGGTGAACATTATGTTGAGTTGCCTTCAGAAACTGCTGTAGGCCTTGGGGCGCTCTTCAGGGCGGAGTTCTCGGATTCAGATTCACCTTCCATTGCTCTCTGGTAAAGAACCCAAAGAGAAGAAATTGTTCCTGATTCTCCATGTTAAATAGGAGATTTCTTATTTTTAAGCAGAGTGCCCAGTTCTGGATTCCCCATGAGAGGAAACATTCTGTAAGTACGTATACTGCCAAGCCTCCTCAGTCTCTGACACATGACAAGAATGTAAGATGATTTTCTTACAAGTTCAATGAATAAAGGCCAAAACAGTCCAAATGATTTTCACAATAGGTACATCCCTCTTTAAGTAAGGACACCAAAACTATACACATTCATGTACATGTGCTCTCATCAATGCTTGTTCAACTGGAGCAAGACCCCCCTCCCAACATTAAAACTCCATTCAACTGTGATAAATAAAGGCTACCATTCATTTATCTTCCTAATTACTTGCTGTAACTGCATTCTAATCTTTTTTTTGTTATTCATGTCCAAGGACACCCAGATCCCTCAGTAATGCAACAAACAGCAGACTCTCTCTCTATTCAAATCATATTTTGTTTTCCATTCTTTTGTTGCCAAAATCCATTATCTCATTTTCCCCACAAACTTCATACGCCAACTTTTTGCCCATTATCCAAACCAAGTCCTCCTCATAACTTACTTCCCTACCTATCTTTATATAGTTAGAAAAAGTGACTATAATATATTCCATTCCTTGATTCGATTTATTAATAGAAATTATAAATAGTTGACAGTCCAGCACTGGTCCTTGTGGCACTCCATTAATCAGTTTTCCATGCGTTGGGACAAAGGGGAAGAGACACAGACTTGCATGCCAATGGGCCGGATGCCACTAGTTACAATTATCGAGCACCCAAGGGTAATTTCTTAAGAGAACAAGTGACGTATGTACTGACATTTTGTCTTATTTACTTGTGGCATCTCTGGCTGGCCAGCATTTAATACCTGTTCCAAGATAGTGGTGGTAAGCTTCCTTCTTGAACTGCTGCAGGCCAATTTGTGTAGGTGGAACCACAAAGCTGTTTGGAGGGAATTCCACAATCTTGTCCCAAATGGATCAATGTTCTCCTCAGGACAGTAAGTAGTTTGGGGAGGAGGGGAGAATCCTCTTAAGTGGTTGATTTCCCATGTATCCATGTCCTTCTGGAAGGCAGTGGTCATGAGTTTGGAACTTTTTGTCTAAGGATCTTTGTGTACTAGAGCACGTATAAACCAAGTGGGAATGTGTCTGAAGAAATAACTAAATTTAACATGAGAAAAGTCTGTGCTCTATGTCTAGATATTTTAAAACATTCACCAGTCTATCTGACTGAAAAAAAAATTAATTGAAATCACATGTGTGATCGCATGCCATTTCTAGATCAAATGCTAACTGCCCCCCAAGCATCAAGCTCATGCTGTTAAACACTTGCAGACAAACATCGCCTGATGTCTTACTATCTTCTAGGAAGGGGCACTGGGCACCAATGTCATTCTTTTGCTATTGCAGGCTTTGATAATGCCATTAGGTGGTGATTCACAGGACATTGGTTCACCTTTTCCTTCCAACTTGGAGATCAACTCCCACTTGCTCACTATGCCCTCTCTTCCCCTTCCAGAGCAAGTGATCTTCATAGCACCACTATAGCAAAAAGGAATTTTTTTCCCCAAAGATTAATGGAAGGCAAGTCTTGAGAAGAACTTGTCTCCGAAATACTTCACACTTATGACTCCTTTAGCATGTTACAGCCGGAGCAATTATTTTTCTCATTGCAACCAGACAGAGGTCAGGTTCCAAGTAATATGACAAGAGAAAGCAACCACTCCAGCCAGCTAATTGAGAAATTCCAATACTGGCCAGTGTCACCCATGTCACTAAAAGTTGCTAAGCTCTTCAGTCATTCATATATTATGCATTTCGTCATCACATGAGAAAAGTCTACAGCCAGAGCCACATAACCAGCAACTCTACTTTTACTCATGAAAAGCAGAAATCAGGATCAAACAGGAATGACAGTGCCAGAAGAAATCCTAATCCAAAGACTATGTTAAAATTGTCAGCTTGGCTCCATTGGAATGCTCTCATCAGCTGAGTCATACGGCTGCTCCAAAATCTGGAGCACAGTTGCTGCTCATTTCAGTGTGGTACTGAGCAATGCTGGATTGTCAACGGTCTTACTTTGGATAAACTTAGGGGTTCTAACTATGACTCCTCCTTCAGTCAACACCATTAAAACACATAACAACTGGTCAGTGATACTGCTGACACTTTGCTGTTCCCATTCGCATTTGCTCGGATCGCTGTCACTATAGTCCTCTCAGTTTACAATCTGGGAGGCTTTGCGATGTTTTGGAGATGTAGGATATGATGATACAAGTCTGTTCATCAAAGTGAAAAGCCTGTGCATTGAGGCCAATGATGTATGGTCGTGTGGCCTTTAACACTATACTCTTACAGGGAGGACAATGCTACTGCTGCTGTTACACAAGAGGCATTCTGGCAAGGGTGACAATCATGGCAGCCACCCTATGGTCTGCAGCTCTCTAGTCAAACATTCTAACTGACTGTACCCGATTAACACTTGTTGAAATGCCCTGTTCAGAATTATAGAGCTGGTGTACAGCATGACCCACACTATGATGTCAAGCTGCCCAGTGTAAAAGCAATGGCACCCCCTGGTGGTGAAGCAAATCCACCCACTGAACAGCACATAGGGCTGCCAGATTTAATCCGAGGAATGCTGACAATGTCAATTCTGGTTGCTTCCACTTCAACCATTGTAGGGAAAATAGAAACTGGCTGTGGTAGAGACTAGCCCTTCACTTCTTCACAGCTCCACATGCGAACCTAGCCAGCATCTCTGTGGCAGGGATGGTTAAAAGCATCTTCCACAGGATGCCACAGTGAATCGGACCACAGATTCGAGGAACACCACCTCATCTTCTGCCTGGGCAGCCTACAGCTCGGAGGACTCTACGTACAGTTCTCTAGTTTCAAATAACCTTCCCACCCACCCCCCCCGCCGATGTCCTTTCCAGCCCTTCTATCCCATCTACTGACCCTTCCTTTCAGCTACCAAACAGGTCGCAGCCACAAATTGTGTTCACGTATTACTACCTCATGATTCCGCCCCTCTCCCTACCAAAAACCCCCCTTCGCCCCTTGCCCCAATCTGCAGCTCCTCCTATCCCCACTTTCATTCCTGAATATGGGTTATACTTGAAACGCCGACTTCTCCACCTCCTGATGCTGTCTGGCTTGCTGTGTTCCTCCAGCCTCCTGCTTGTCTACTTTGGTCTGAAGCAGACAGCAGCTGGAGGTAGCACCAAAGCTGAGACTTGATAGAATTTGGCGAGAAATTGGTCTTTTTAACTTCTGACTGAAGATTAATATATTGCAGTGTTAAAACAGTAAAGTTTTAACACTGCAAAGGTGACACTGTTGCAAGTACACTATATTACTACTCGGGCAGTATCTGATTTTCCCTAATTGGATCTTGCAAGACCTTAACAGGGAGGGAAGGAGGCAACATATGAAGACTATAGCTCAGCCTAATTGATAATAGACAAGTGTTAGCATGTGGGAATCAAAGCAAGAAATCACAGGCCAAAAGTAGCCCTGAAAAGCTTCTACCATGGGGGTTAAGTTGTACAACAAAACCCCAGATGCTCTTTCTGAGAAGGTGCTAGCCTCAAAGAATTATACAGAATCCAGTGTGAAAGTGGGCACCCAACTCTTTTTTGCTGCAAGAGGAGAATCTTAACCAGGGATTTACACTGAAATATTAATACTGCAGACACACACAATCAACAATCTGCACAGAGCCGTGTAGCACAGAACGCAAGCAGAATGGTAGTTAGTTCCAATCTACAGTTTCCCCAAGAGTGTTCCTCAGCACAATGGAAAATCATGGCTCTCTTCAAAAATTAAGGAAGCAAACAGATAAGGTGGCTGGCCCTTCAGCGGTGCCTGTTTCCATATAGCCAACAGCCGGTGGCTGGGTGGAAAATGCAGCTGACTTGGAGTGGGCTGACTAACTGCCTTACTACTGTCCCACTTGGGAAATAAATAGGTGGTAAGGTCAGTTACAATCTTTAAACACAAAAGCTGACACCCCGCAACAAAGTGAGGATATTTGCAGCCAGTGGGGGAAGCAGTTAGCATGTCAGCAATAGAGATATAGTGAGACGGAAAATAAAACTTGAGAACAGGAAAATATTCAACAAGCTTGCCAGTGTCTGCCATGAAACAAAAGACAGACTCCTAATTGCGATAAAGAACAATAAGAATTCAGTTTCAACAAACAGTCTCCAACCAATCTCAACCACAATATGTAAAGCACAACCTTTCAGCTGAAACACCTTCTGTTTAATGCAATATACTTGCATCTTATTTAAATTAGCAATCACTTCTGTTTATGGTTTCCACTAAAACATTACTTTTGTATCAAGAAACAAACCTTTTGGAATTCAAAGAAAATTTAACTGAAAGAAAGACTAAAGCCCCACACAGTGATGATAATATTTCTCACAATTTACTCACTCGGGAACCTTATAGACATCAGAGTACAGTCCTGCTTTCTGGTACTTTTTCTTCGGAGGGCGTGGGGCCTTCTTTTCCCTCTGGATGGTTGGCTGTGGAGGTGGTGTTATGGTATCTGGCGATGCTGTCTTCCCTCCAGTCTTCGATGCGGCAGCTAATTCTGAAGACAATTCTGGGGAGCTGGTTGGCAGTGAATAAAAATGCAGCGGTTTAACATTACTCTCTGCCATGACCAGCGTATGCACACTTCATGTAATGTTAAGATGTTTACAGCTATTGTTAATTGAAAGAGCAGTTGAAGAACTGCCCCATTGCAACAAGTTCTCTCAAAACAAAACAAATACAGAAAGTACTGGAGAAACTAGCAGATCTGGAAGAATCTGAGAGAAACAGAGTTAAGAATCCAATCTGACTTTTTCCCCCTCAAACAAAGTGGCCATTTGGTTGAGCTCACTAAACTAGATTTGAAAATATATCTATAGCATGCAGACTCCCAACATCATTCTTCATGGATCGAGAGCTCCAAAAGTATCAATAACATTCAAATTTACATCGTTTTAATTTTCAGATATCTCAGATTGCAAATACTAACAAATTGTGATTTGATTGCGGATTTGCCACCACTGAAGCAGCAATGTTAAGGACAGTTTTCTCCAAAAGTCTAGACTGACTTGTGAATTTAAATACAAGTGCAACTAGGTTTGAAATTGAAAGCAACAGATTGCCAGAACTTGAGGGGCTCCAATCCAGACATTCCTGGTCTAATGCCAGCCTACACTTGCAGCTCTAAAGAGGAATTGGTTGGGCTAACTACTGTGAGATTAAAATTAGGTTTATTATCACATGAGTACAGTGAAAAGTTTACAACTTAAAGAGATTTGACTTGACTTCCAATTTCAGTCTTAACTTAGGTGCCCTGTATTGGCAAGCTGTATTGGTTGGTCAATCAAAACAATGTCTCACAATGACACAACAACCCATCCAGGAAAACAAGGAAGCCATCAGCAGCCTCCCTTGCAGTCAAAGCAGAGTGATATCCATGGACCAATCCACCCTCTAGGCCCCAAGTGGGCAACACACAACAAAAAATTTTGTTATTTTTTTAAGTAACTTACTATATTAAACATAGTTAATGTGGTTATTAATTAATTTTATACTCTATCTTGACTCATGATTTGCACTGCTGGTCTAAAACAATGCAAGTGTCACCTTGGATAACTGTGTGCTTATACAAATGTGTGTGATGAGAGAACATGGAGAATTATTTAAATTCCAGCTCGGGTCACTCTCCTTATTGTGTTGCCTTCGGACGATGGAACAAAGAGTCAATAGGACAGGAACAGAAGGAAGGGAGCAATGCAGGTACTTACTCTTCTTCCAAGTGCCTTTTCCGTTTCACACCCTTCCTATGTTCTGATTGCTGCTGGTTCACACTTTGCAGCACTGATTCAATAACATCCATGATTGTGTCAGACTCCTTGTTCTTCTCGCCACTATCCCTCTGTTCCTGAGGAAGTGTTTCATCTTCTTTAGGAGGCAACGAGGCACAGATCTGAGAGAGACTCAAATCCCGTTTCCTGGGTCTGCCTCGCTTGCGTTTCACAATGTTGTTCCCTGTCCGTGACTGCCTCTGCAGTTTCTTTGCTTTCAGAATCTTATTGACATGGTCCAGGTTCTTCTTGGTGGCTAAGATTTTGTCAAAATTGCACATTCTCCTTGCCTGGCATTGAATGGCTTCTATTCTGCCCTTCTTCAGTCGATGGCCAGCATTCAGATTCTGTTTGTCTGTAGATACCTGGCTATTCTCGAGATGATCATTTGGAGAAACAACAGTTTGAGTGGGAGGTGTTTCTGCCCGTTTGTTCTGGCACCTTTCCTGACTGTAACTTTTGCAAGAGGTGGGACTTAAAGGACTGTCAGGCTGAGTAACTGTTACACTGGCTATAACATCTTCTATTGTCTTCTCTATAGCCATTTGTTGTGATCCATCTTGCGTTATACGCTGAATTACATTTTCAATAGCTTCCTCCACTGGACTTCCTAACTTTGTACCTCGTGACACTGATCCTGTTCCTGAAAAGGAAGAGAATCTTATTAGTATGCAAACTGTGTATCTGCAGTATAAACCATTAATAACTCTGCTTCTGCACTACTCCAGTATTAGGTTATACAGTGTGGGGTGCTACTGAGGAAGACAAGGAAATGGTGAAGGACGCTGCTACTGTATCAGAATGACACACGCTTATGCCATTTCGTGCTGCGTATGTAGCATTGCTACTTCAATGGAGTAAATACTTGCTTGAAAGCCTAAACAAAATTCATGAAGTATTTGTGCAGTGCTTCACTAATTAATGTGAGGTAAAGACTAAGGTCTGCTCAGTGACAGAGAGAACATGTAGAGCTGCAACAGGAACTTTACACAACAGAGTAAAAGGGAAATGACCTGGTGTTTTGGAATTTTACACTTGGATCCAGGAAGGAGTTCAGCAGGACTGTTTCAGCAACACAACTGCAGATAAATCCTGCTGCCTGGGAACAGAGGCAAGACACCTGGGACCCCGACATCATCACCCCTTAAGTATTCCAGCTGCTATAAATGTTCAGATGGAGTCAGGCAAATGCAGATTACAACTTGACAAAATCAAACAGCAGTTTTCACTGAGCAAAAGGTCATACTGGCTTCCTGAACAATGGCAATTTCCCACACTGTTCCTGCTCATATTTCCAGTGAAAAAAGTTTTTGGGTGGGGGGAGGGCAAGAAATCAACGTATACTCACGAAAAGTGAATGGGTGAGAAGAGATCAACAGAGTAAGAGATACACAATTTCCAAGTTAAAAAAAGGACAAGGGGGAGGAGGAAGAAACCAACCCAAAAAGATAGACATGCATGCACAGAAAGAGAGAAGGCACAGAGGGGAAGCTAACCTGTTTATAA
The DNA here is from genome assembly GCF_004010195.1 of Chiloscyllium plagiosum. Classification (NCBI taxonomy): domain Eukaryota; kingdom Metazoa; phylum Chordata; class Chondrichthyes; order Orectolobiformes; family Hemiscylliidae; genus Chiloscyllium; species Chiloscyllium plagiosum. Next base: position 2,699,989 of record NC_057760.1, on the reverse strand, counting down.
ACGACAGACCATTGTGAATTGACAGACACAGAGTGAGATAAACGCATAGAGAATGATCAACAGAAAGAATAATCATTGCCCAGTTATAAGTTATTTACTGATAATGTTGCCACCACGAGACTATGGTTGCACTTTTAAGAAAGAAGTGGAAACTAATTTTTCATTTGGAATACCAGTTACCAACTCATAAATTGCTCCATTGGCCAAGCATTTTAAATTGTTGATAAGTGATTGAGTGCTGAGTCAAATGTTGTTAGTCTATATGAATTTATTAAATGGAGGTACAGCGTGTGATGTGGCGGTGTAGAGTTATTATGTCTGAATAAATGTTGTCACTTTATACTAAGGAGGGGTGACTCTGTCTTTTCAGATTGAGAATTACTGAACATCTTTACCAGATGAAGAGGACGACTGGCTAACATTTTTGCCATTCTATTTATATCTCTGCGATTTATAATATGGTCAATTGGCCACAAAACCCACTAATTTACTGAGTGTACGCACATTATCAATATGAAAGAGAGAAAAACTGGGTTTTGTGCTATGGAATCTGACAGAATAGACTGGTTAAAACCAACATTATCAATAATAACAAAGGACCATTAGCCTTATCAGCATGTTCCACTCTCCACTCATGCTGCCAGCTTTTTCTGTTAGCAATGCTAACCCTTTCTCCACATCGCCAATTGCATCTCAATATTACCTGATCATTTGGCAGGTAAGATGGTTTTTCAAATGACTGTATTCTGATGTCACCATTTACTATCTGTATTAACTCACCTCCCAACTCCCCCCGAGCCTGTCCACCATGTACAGGAGTTAAGTCAGGGATAACTATGGAATACTCTCCACTTGCCTGGATGGGTGAAGCTCCCAACACCATTCCAGGAAAGGGGAGGTGATGGCCTTGTGGCATTCTCTCGACAATATTGATTTACAGACTCAGGTACTGTTCTGGCAACCCAAGTTCAAACCCTCTAAACCAGATGGAGGAGTTTGAATTCAATAAAAATCTGGATTTGAGAGTTTATTAATGATCATTGTCATCGATTCTCAAAACAAAACACATCTGGTTCAGGAAAGGAAAGCCCCGATCCTTGCCTGATCTTAGTCCAGACCTGAAAGCCAGGAGGTTGACTTTTCATAGCCCTCTAGAACAATTAGGGATAGGCAATAAATGCTGGTCTAGCCAGCGAGGTCCGTATCCTACAAACACAATTTTGAAAAAAAGGCAGCTCACTTCACGGGACACCCTATCCACCACCTTTGACACGGACTCTCCAGCAGTGACCCACAGCGACAGCAATGTGTACAACTTACAAGATGGTAGCTCACTTCTTTGACAACACCTTCCAAATCAGCTTCCGTCACCTCTAAGAGCAACAGTAGCAGATGCATCACTTGCAAGTTCCCATCCAAACAACACACCTCCCCGACTCAGGAACTGGTCTGTTCCTCCAGTATTGCTGGCTCATAAACCCTGGGTTTTCCTTCTGATCAGCACTATGTGCGCACCTGCACGAGATGGGCTACAGCAGTTCAAGACAACAGCTTACCATCACCTTCTCAAGGTGGACAATTCATGCTGGACTAGTCAGAAAATCCCACACCTTTTAATGAATAAAATAAAAAACAGTTGCTGACAGACGGACACAGTAAATTTTCTAAATATATATAAGAATGATTGTTACACAAGTCTTCGAGAAAGAATTCACCTCCATGTGAAATTCTCATTTTTGCTATTGCTGTGAACCCCATACTTGACAGAAACGTAAAAGCTTCAGCTGTTTTTTTGCCTATCCCTGTCTCAAAGCACCTGTTCTCTGCTCCGGTCTCTGGGAGGTCTCTGTTACCAGCATGCTGTGTGATGGCCAAAGTATCAAAGTCAACATCAATGTGATGATGGCCTCACCAAAGGAGGGACAGAGGCATTTGCCAGCAGGGGCCACTAAACAAAATAGAACAATAAGAGTCCAATCTTGTCCATGCAAGCCATGTGTCACAAGAAAACAGTTTCTTTTTTAAAAAAAAGGAAGGCCTTTGGAAATGATCTGTGGGAAAATATACAAAGAGTTTACAAGCTTAAAGAATGTTTACTTCTCCGGTGGCACTTCAGTAATGAGTAAGTTAAAAGATTATCATTAGCCAATTACAGCCTGTGAACCTGGCATTACTATAATCACATGTTTACACTGACTTGTTTCAGGCAGGGTTCCAGGTACCTTCAGACGGTTGAGCATATGTGCCAATTTGCTTTACTTCTCTAAATATTGCAATTTCAATGACCAACTATTGGAAATACGACCAAGAAAAACACAACACTAATGTAGTCGGGTGGCAGGTACACATTAAGACAGAGATTGACATGGAACTCCTTTTCTTCCTCAAATGGCATTCTCTCTACTTCACATTTCAGCTTCGTTATAAATCAAAAATATGAGCAAGGCAGTGAATAACAAGGTTGGAATTCAAGCAGGCAGTTCTGATGATGTCATGAAGTGCAAAGCCAGTTACAAATGTCAGCAGAGCTCAGGCTGAATTACTGCCTAGAACTCTCTGCCAGACTGCTTTATGTAGTCTGGAGATTATAGTTTGATGTTCATTTAACATTTCATTTCTGTTCTGCTATGAGCAGTAAAGATGCTGCAACATGGGTGAAGTTAGGATAGTATTGTAAAAGTGACAGCTGCCTGGAAGCCTGCACTGTCTCACTCTTTTGGTATTTTACAGCATCGCCCCAAGATTAAATCATGATAGCTTAGGATACAGATGAGCCATAATCTAAGTGAATTGCAGTACAGGCTCAAGAGCCTCCTCCTGCTCCAGTGTACAGTCAACTCTGATATAAGATAGCTTCTTCTACAAAATACCACTTTTCACCCACTATGAAACAATGAATAGCAGTCTTATGGGTCTGTGCCACAGCCCAGGGCTTGAACCCATTATCCAGGCAGGCACTCAAGTGCAGTATGAAGGGAGTACTGCACTGTTGGAGATGTTGCTTTTAAAAAAAAAACTTCAAGGCAGGGCTCATTTTGCCTGCTGTGATGGATTACAAAAATCCTGTGTAATGTTTTGAAGAGCAACACTGAGTTCTATTGGTAAACTATCAAGTATCACAACTCAAACTTATGTTTGTGGGATCCAGTTGGGTACAATTGAGATTCCTTATTTGCCCACGTAACATTCATGACACTTCAGAAGTAATTTAGTGGCTACAAGTACTTTGTGCGAAGGCAGTGTGTAGATGAATGTATATTCTTCCTGCTCACTCATACCATCTGATCTGGGTGAACATCCATTGTTGGAAAGGAAATCGATATTACTGCCCTGCTGCCATTCTGTTTTACCCGCACCATAGTCTCGTGAAACAGAAAACTGTCAGGACATAAAATGTATTCTCTTTCTCTCCCCTGCACTCTGCAGAAACAGCTGCGCCTTGCTACGCTGCTGCTTACTATCTAAAACATGACATAGTTGACAGAAACCTTCCAGAGGTGAAAAGCAGCCTGAAGACCAAGCCCACAAGCATCTGGATGCCTGAAGACTTAAAATTATTTCCAGTAGCAGAAACATTTTATTTTAAAAGACATAAATAGTTAACCAAGCTATAAAACCTTCACAGTAGCAAACACATAACATTGGTTAGAGATTTTAAGGTAAAAACTGCCAAGAAATATTTCTTTCAACAATTGAAAGCTCACAGCAAATCTCAAAGTTAATCTTCATTTCCTCTCCTTCCCCTGGATAGTGTCAAATCTCTCCACGCATCCTCAGAATGGGCAGCATAGCTTCGCCTCATCCATGTCTGGATACCATGTGCCACCAGGCTATACTGTCACACGAGGTGTCCAATCCTGTCTTAAGCTGATAGCTATGTACACAGACTCTTACAGCAGAAAAGAAACCCCACTGGAGTATAATCATGAGGATGCACCCAGTCAGACCCCGCTACACTACAGTCGACCACTATATTTTACAGAACAGAATAGAATCCCTACAGTGTGGAACTGGCTATTCAGCTCATCAAATCCACACCAAACCACCGAAAAGCATCTGGACCCGTCTGTAGCAGAACCAGACCGATTACCCTACCCTGCATTTCCCATGGCTAATCCACCTAAGCCTGCACGCCCCTAAACACTATGGGGCAATTTAGCATGGCCAATCCATCTAACATGCACACCTTTGAACAGTGGAAGGAAACTGCAGCATCCAGAGGAAACTGGAGCAGACATGGGGAGAACGTGCAAGCTTCACACAGACAGTTGCCTGAATCAAACTTGGGACTCTGATGCTATGATGCAGCACTGCTAGCCAGTGTGCCACTACAGCAGAGATCAGCTGCTGAAGTTGAAGTATTCAACTAATGCCTCACCTGAAATAAAGTAAGCCACAGACTGGGGAGCAAGCATTGGCAATTGGAATGCAACAGCTCACAATCAACTGAAGTGGAGTTTACAAGTCATCTGATCTTCATGGAGTGAAGTGGCACAGTCCACTCAATGGTAAACATCCACAAGTAGGCTTGATTTTCAACGTAAAATATAAAAAGTAAACGTCATGGTCTAGAGAAAAAAATTGTACCAGTGAGACCTGAATATTGTCCAACATCGTCCTCCTAAGGAGTCACCGGACCAGAAACGCTAACGCTGATTTCACAAATGCTTCCTGACCTGCTGAGCTTTTTCAGTGACTTCTGTTTCTGATTTACAGCATCCACAGTTATTTTGGTTTTTATTCCCCAACACCCCCCATCCAAGAAAAAAGATTTGATGAGCATCTGACTGAAGTAGAGGACTCACTCTAAGAAAGCTACATGGTCACAAGACTGCTGAGATTACAGTGATTGATCAACTGTTATTTTTTACTGAAGCACAAACAATAAACTAACATTGCAATGGGCTCTCCCAGTTTAACAGACATTTTGATTCATTAAAAGCCCCTCTGTTAGAAGAATTTGAATGAATTATTAATAGGGATGGGGCTCATTGGAACAGATACAGTGCTAGGACTTGTTTGAGCTGATTGCAACGCTCATACTAACTTTTGTTTTGCAGTTTGCACTTCAGAGGAGTCAGAAACATGTACTTTGAGATTGTGGTGCATAGGACTGTGAAATAGTGAGGGGTGTGTTATGTGGTTACTGTGTCAGCGAGAGAATCATTAACAAAGTAGATTACATGAAAGACTGCGGTTCCATGAGGGAGATGTTTGTTATCAGAGATAAACAGATGACACAAGACTAAGCAGCTTTGTCCTGTGGTTTTTCAGTCAACAAAGCATTTGCAAAATCACCAAAATCACCAGGTTGGTTATCCAGATTTTGGCTGTAGAACATACAATTGTGTCATATAGTTTCTGTCAGTGAATTAGATCAAGAGGCTGCAGCACAATTACTACAGTGAATGGTAATTAATCAGTGGCAGTATCTCCTCACTTGGGTTACTATCCGAATTTTCAAAGAAGTTAACAAGTGTAACAGATGGATATTTTCACAGACCAAAGAACAGATAACCTAACCACAAATAAAACAACTGACAAGAGATGGAGAAGACAACAGGAAACACAAGATTTCATCTCATTGTATCAGATCTTCAGCCTGGAGTTACAATTAGGAGTAACATTTGGTTGCTTCATTTCATTTGCACCTTTTGGCTTTTGCAGATACATTGCTTCCAGCCAGCAGAAAAAGCAGTAAAAGTTTCCAGTCCGGTTAATTTCTGACTGTGCAATAAACACAGCAGACCATCGCACATTTGATACAAAAAGGAGTAACAAGTTAATTATAAAACCAAACCTGAAAGAGATTAAGACTCCTTTCCAATCTTCACAACGATAGTTTCTCTCAGTGTACAGTGGGACACTCACCAGTGTTTATATAGCTAGTTAAATGAGGGATAGGAGTTAACTGATGAGTTAAGTGACTAGTAGATATAAGGGGTGGGGAAGATAGTGAGAGCTCTTGTGGTGCACTGTATCTCTGGGCCAGAGAAAGTGGGTTCAGGTCATACCTGCTCCTGAGATGTGTTATAGCATCTCTGAACAGGTTGATTAAGAACAGTTACTTGCATTGTAGTCATCTGCAAGTTTTTTTTAAACATGAAAGTAAGGGGGAGCAAGTGGGACTCATGTTTGGAAGAAACTTGAAGACTGAGTAGTCAAAAGCTCTTGTGTTGCATAGGGACTAGTTGTAAGGACAGGATTCACGTCCCACCTGCTCCAGAAGTGTACAACAACTCTGCACTGGTTGATTAGAAAATATCCAAGACCAAGTTTGGCGAATGGCAGAGTCCTTACCTCTGGGTCAGAAGGTTTGGATTCAAGTTCCACCTACTCCAGACATGTCAAAACATCTTTAAACAAGGTTGATTAAAAATATTTAAAGAGCACTTAAGAGTATTTGATAAACTGCATCCACAAAGAAACTGCATCCACAACGATTCTGAGAGAGAGAGAGATTTTTGGTCTCAATGAATCAAGTAATATGGGGAGTAGGTCGGAAAGTGAGGCCAAGGCAAAGGATCAGCCTGAGTTGCAGAGCAGGCTCAAGGAGCTCTGTGGTTTACTGCTGCTCCTGTTCTTTACCCTCTAAAATGCCTTGGTTCTAAAAAGGATATTAATAGCACTAACCGAGAAACTTGCTGACAAACAGAAAGGAGGACAAGTAATAAAAACTACCGGAGAAACTCATGCAAGTCTGAGAAGAGAGCAGCATCTGTGGAAAGATAAACAGTTGACATTGAGGTGCCAAAATGACTTCTTTAGAGAAAGGGAGACTTTTGGCAGGTTTCTCGGGTTGAGAAAGGCAAATAAGAGAAAAATATTAATGATGGTCTTGCCTGCTGAGGTTGTGCAGTCTGATGGAGTTCTCCTTCTGGTCGGACTGCAATTAACACTGTCCTGATGCCTCTGCGATGCCTGCTTATCTTGTACTGGTTGTAAACCTGTAAATTAGTTGAAGAGAAACAATGAGAATAATGCAAAACTATTAACTATTACTGCACTGGACATCACCCTTCCAAACAGTTATTCCCAAGATTTAGGCTGCCAATGCTATTTGAACTGCTGTATGAGCACGGTGGCACACATCCATGTAAAACACGGGCTTTCAGAATGGAGTCAAAACCAATGCCTGGTGAAGGTCAAACAACAGTTCCTTTTATAATTCACCGATCTGTCTGCTGATTTATCCAGACACAGCACCAGCCACAGTAACAATGCAACAGGTCAAGTGCTGCTAGCCTTTCTCACTACTGCATAGGCTGACATAAACCTCGCTGAACAGGCAGAGTGGTTTTCAATTCAAAATTGCTTCCGAAACATTAAGAAAGAGTATTGCCAGAATATATGTTCATCTGCTGAGATTTAAAAAAAAAACACAAAACCTGACAGAAAGCTTAATAAAAAAATTACCCAATTATAAAACAAAATATATAACTAAGCCATATCTTTTGCCTGTAATTATTATACAATGTCTTGTAAGATAGAAACAGTAAAATTCCATATATAGCTTGGAATTCTAATTGCAGTGAAATCCATTTCAACTCTGTCAGTTATCAACTGGATAAAAATAATTTTGTTCTAAACCTCCATCGGACATCATGCCTTTGAGAAGTAGTTTGCGAACACTTCTGTCTTTGCAAAGTTTGATTATAGTTTCAGATGTAAATAAAAGCTCGCTACAGCAAGCGCCACAGTATTCGGAACTTAGAACAGCCGAAGCAACTGAGAAGTATTCAGACATCGGAAACAAACCAAGGTTATAATGACAGAACAACATGATCTACATGTCACCTGAGGCATTGCAAAGGTGCAGAGTTGAAGCATGTTACAGAAGTGCTAGCCCACTCAGATGACATAATCAGTCACTCCCACCTTTCAGTTTTTGAAATGATTGGAACTAAGCAGAATGAGAATTGAGATTCAGGATAAACTTTTACGTATTTGTTTGAAAAATAACGCATGTAATTTCGTTCATTTCAAAACCAAAAAAAAACCATGATTGGGAATGGCACTCCTAGCCAATTCCTCCTCTTCCCCTTACGCCCCCAAAATCGATAAGAACAGAGGCTATTTAGGAGTGTGCAATCCTCTGTTCTCACTGAACTCCAACAACTCATTCCAAACTGGGGATTGACCCTTGGCCCTATTGGTTTGTGGTTAGTGGTGTGCTAGCTGGTGGCTTTCCTCACCAGGTAAACATGGAACTGATATTTCATACTTAAAGCGGACAGGGATGGGGAAAAAAATTGATGTTAATTTCCCCTTCTGATAATGCTAGTGCTGCTTTCGATTTGCCATGAGATTGGGCCAGCGTAAAGTCACCAGAATTTCCACATTCCATGGGTGGATATCCAGTCCTTAGTCTGTATCTCTCCAGAGAAGCAAAGCTGAGGCCAGAAACTGAATGCGGAACAGACTGCTATCAAATTCTAAACAAACTAGACAGAATTAGTATTTAACACTTAGCATTTTGCCTTTGGCTCAAGAGGCAATACAATTGCTAAACATGACCAACTTCATTGAAAACTTAAGATGTGCTATTTTCTGGTCCCAAAGTTTCCTATGTCAGTTAAACCACAGGCACACATGGCTTTAGTTGAGTCACACACTGGTTGAAAGGAATAGGTTTCATCTGACTCACATCAATCAAGAAAAAAAAAAGGTTATGTATTACTTCCTTGTAGCAGTAACTTGGGCTTCAGACAAACTGACCAAAATTACTCAATCAGATTGGAAACCCCACGCAGTCTCCCAGCATGAATCTTGGGTCTTCAATATCTACTATACCACCCTCTCCTAAATTCACGAACAGATTTAACTCATCACTGCTCATGTTGTCAAAAATATTTAGCACAGAGAGAGAATATGAAGAATGACAAATGTGGCCATAAGGGATACGACGGTATGTGAATGCAGCTGCGAACAATTCCAAGAATTCTTTACTGAGTAGTCTTGTTTCTCAAATGACCTGAATAAATTATACTTGGATAATTTTTAACAGTGCGTTTAAAAATAGCCGTCCTCTCACAATAAAGCACAAATTTGTTAAGTTATGGTGGCACAATTTTTGAAAGCAATCTAATGAACTCCTGTGAAGCAAAAATACTGCAGCTAAAAGAAAAGAGGTACACACTCTAGTAAATGGTCAACGAAACAGCACTGCATCAATGACATGCGACTTTGGATGGGGGAGGGGGAAAAAAGAGGGGCCGTATGGGAGGGAGGGAGTTCAGTTTGTACTGAGTCTGATGGGGTAAGGAAGGGATAAGGTGATTTTGGGGAGGGGGGGGAAAGGGGAGGGAGGGTGACAATGGGACGGTACAGTCGCTCAATGGTTAGCACTGCTGCCTCGCAGCATCAGGGACCTGGATTCAATTCCAGCCTCAGGCAACTCTGTGGCATTTGCACATTCTCCCTGTGCCTGCATGGGTTTCCTCCAGGTGCTCCGGTTTCCTCCCACAGTCAAGGATGTGTGGTTTAGGTATTTTGGCCATGCTAAATTACCCATAGTGTTCAGTGATGTGTAGGTTAGGTGCATCAGTGAGGGATAAATATAGAGTAATAGGGTAGCAGAATGGGTTTGAGTGGGATACTCTTCGGAGGGTCAAAAGGGGCTGTTTCCATACTGTACGGATGCGGTGATAACTTTTAAGAAAGATGTGAATTCAATGACAAACAGCTAATCTAAAATCTGATCAAAAATATCACCTGTTCTCCTGGAGAGAGTTAAAATTCAACTGTGAGATCAAAAACAAAGCTAGAGCTTTAATTGTCAGATGATCAGAAACAGCATTGAAGTAACTGACATTATGCTTTGGATTAGAAGCAAATTTCTTCAGTTGAATATAGCTGTAATTTCTCTAGTAGCATGCCCCTCCTTAGCCATATACTTCAACTGAACAAAAGCATTCTTAGCTTCAAGACAGAGCATCTTTTCACTAAGATCTCTGCTTCCAAATTGCTTTGCCTCCACTTGTACTTTGATTTCCCCTGAAGCCTTTGGTTTGTTACCTCAAGACAAAAAAAAACATATCCTGTACTGTACCAAGTGTTCACTTGCTCAGCACCTAAGTGGCCTAATTCAGCACCATGTCTTCTAAGCATCAAATTCAAGTCTTGGTTCACATCATCAAGTTCCTTCACTGTCTTGTACTTTGGATTCTGTAACTGTGTCAACCATATATCCTCTCTTGAATTCTTCAGCCAGCATTCCCACTCTTCTTGCTCGCTCCTCAGACAGAATTGAGTGGCACTAAAAGAGGCTTATCTTGTGTCTACAGAAAGAGCAGGAAGATCAAACTCAAGTAGAGCAGTTAGCATCAACAGGGGAAACTGTATAATCCACTTCATTGTTGAAGCATATAGGTAATTCTAGGCTGTTTATACTACGTATTTACAAGAATGGTCTGAAGCTGTATTTTATATTGAGATTTCTGTTGATTTGACACAGCATCTGTTGTCGTGTCTCCAGGATCTAACAGATGGAAGAAGTGGTGCAACTTACTCAAGTGCAAACAATGATTGCAGATTGGTTCCAAAACAAGTAGTAATTTCACAAAAATGCATGCTATTTGCAAGAATGTAAGAATTTTACCACAAACACCTACTACATATACAGAAGAAATACTAGGCACATTCAGGGTACATAGTCATGACCATGTACTTCATATGTATAAAGCAAGGTGACAATCCGCTCTGCCTTGTCTTATGGTATATGCCAATGATCTGGTTTGTTCAGGTGACTGCTCAAAATCAATCCCAGACTTTGGGAGGGTTACAAATGAACCCTCTCAAGGAAAGAGGAAACTAATTGTTTAAATCAATTCTCTCCGCTGCCATGCCAAACCCACCTTACCCAGAAGCTTACTTAGTCAACCGATATTAGTTTAAAACTCTAGAATTTAAAAAGGGATATGAAAACAAGACCAGCAGTTGAATGAAGAGGGAAGATCAGACCTTAGTACATTTGGCCTCCAAGATCTTGAAGCTCATTGTCTGCTAGTTAAGCCGATGGACAACTTTAGCAGCAAATCCATGAATAACGTAACATAAGAGAGAGGAGAAGTGGCCCATCTGGTCCTTCAAGCCTGCTCCGTCATTCAGGACTGGTCTTTTTGTGCCCTCAGCTACACTCACCTGCTCTCTCCCCAAAACCCTTAATGTCTTCATTGTTCAAAAACAAAATCTATCTTAGCTTTAAAAGCATTTACTGAAGTAGCATCAACTACCTCACTGGGCAGGGAACTCCACAGGTTGGCAACCCTCTGGGTGAAGTAGCTCCTTCTCAATTCGGCCCCAAATCTGCTTCCCCTACTTTTGAGGCTATGCCTAGTTTCACCCGCCAGTGGCAACATCTTACCTATTCCCTGCATAATTGGCCTTGATCTTTGAATTGTCATTGTCTGCAGGTTTAATACCAGAGGACTGGAGGATTGCAAATGTTGTGCCGTTGTTCAAGAAGAGCAGTAGAGATGACCCAGGTAATTATAGACCAGTGAGCCTTATGTCTGTTGAAGGAAGAGTTTTGGAAAGGATTGTAAGAAATAGGATCCATCATCTAGCGAGCAACAATTTGATTTAAGATAGTCAACATGGTTTCGTGGGCAGGTCGTGTCTCACAAACCTCAGTTTTTTTGAGAAGGTGACCAAGCATGTGGATGAGGGTTGGGCAGCTGACATGGTATACATGGACTTCAGTAAAGCCTTTAATAAGGTTCCACATGGTAGGCCTTTGGAGAAAATGCGGAGGCGTGGGATTGAAGGTGATTTAGAAGTTTGGATTAGAAACTGGCTTTCTGTAAGGCAGCAGCAAGTGGTGGTTGATGGAAAATATTCAGCCTGGAGCCTGGTTACTAGTGGTGTGTCACAGGGATCTGTTTTGGGACCACTTTTTATAAATGATTTAGACGCAGACATAGGTGGATGGGTTAGTAAGTTTGCAGATAACACTGAAGTCGGTGGAGTGGTGTACAGTGTGGAATAATGTTGCAGGTTGCAGAGGGAACTGGGCTGAGAGGTGGCAAATGGAGTTCAATGCAGATGAATGTGAGGTGATTCACTTTGAGAAGAATAACAGGAAGGCAGAATACTGAGTCATTGTAAAGATTATTGGTAGTGCGGATGTGCAGAGGGATCTTGTAGTCTATGTATATAGATCCCTGAAAGTTGCCACCCAGGTTGAAAGTGCTGTTAAGGCGGCATATGGTGTGTTAGGTTTTATTGATAGAGTGATTGAGTTCTGGAGCCATGATGTCATGCTGTAACTGTACAAAATGCGAGTGTGGTGGTCTCACTTGGAAAATTGTGCACAGTTCTGGTCGCCCATTACAGAAAGAATGCGGAAGCATTAGAAAAATTGCAGAGGAGATTTCCCAGGATGGGAGGGTCTTGTGTGAAAAGACTGAGGGACTTAGGTCTATTCTCAGTGGAGAGAAGGCAACCAAGAGGGGATTTAATAGAGATGTACAAGATGATCAGAGGATTAGATAGGGTGGACAGTGAGAGTCTTTTTCCAAGGATGACAACATCGGCTTGTATAAGGGGACATAGCTGCAAATTGAGGGATGATAGATTTAAGACAGATGTCAGAGACAGATTCTTTACTCAGAGTGGTGAGGGCGTGGAGTGTCCTGCCTACTAATGTAGTTAACTCAGCCACATTAGGGGCATTTAAACAGTCTTTGGATAAGCATATGGATGGCTTCGATTAGTTCACAGGTTGGTGTAATGGCGAGGGCCAAAGGGCCTGTTCTGTGCTGTATTGTTTTATGTTCTACAAGATTTCCCCCCCTCATTGTTGTAAATTCCAATGAATATTACCCCAGTCTACTCAGTCTCTCCTCATAAGCCAACCCTCTCAACTCTGGAATCAACCTAGTGAACATCCTCTGCATCCCTCTAGTGCCAGTTCACCCTTTTTTAAGTAAGGAGACCAAAACTGCACGCAGTACTCCAAATATGGCCTCACTAGCACCCTATACAGCTGCAATATAACCTCCCT
>NC_057760.1:2632646-2686483 GCF_004010195.1 Chiloscyllium plagiosum | reverse complement strand
AAAAGGGTAACTAAAGAAAGCGTTGGCCCACTCAAGGACAAAGGAGAAATGTTATCTGTGGAATCAAAGAAAACGCATGAGATTTTTAATGAATACTTTGCATCGGTATTCACCAAAGAGAGGGACATGATGGATGTTGATGTTCGGGATAACTGTTTGATTACTCTAGGTCAGGTTGGCATGAGGGAGGAAGTGTTGGGTATTCTGAAAGGCATTAAAGGTGGGCAAGTCCCAGGTTCAGGTGGGATCTATCCAACGTTACTGAGGGAACTGAGAGGGGAAATAGCTGGGGCCTTAACAGATATCTTTGCAGCATCCTTGAACATTGGTGAGGTCCCAGAGGACTGAAAAAATTGCTAATGTTGTCCCTGGTTTAAGGGATAATCCAGGTAATTATAGACTGGTGAGCCTGATGTCAGTGGTCAGGAAGCTGCTGGAGAACATACTGAGGGATAGAATCTATTCCCATTTGGAAGAATATGGGCTTATCAGAGATAGGCAACATGGTTTTGTGCAAGGAAGGTCACATCTTACCACTAATAGAATTCTCTGAGGAAGTGACAAAGTTGATTGATGAGGGAAGGGCTATTGATGTCATATAACTGGATTTTAGTAAGGCGTTTGATAAGGTTCCCCATGGTAGGTTGATGGAGAAAGTGAAGTCGCATGGGGTCCAGGGTGTACTAGCTAGATGGACAGAGAACTGGCTGGGCAACAGGAGACAGAGACTAATAGTGGAAGGGATTTCTCAAAATGGAGACCTGTGACCAGTGGTGTCCCACAGCGATCTGTACTGGGACCACTGTTCTTGGTGAGATATATATATTTTGGAGGAAGGTTTAGGTGGCCTGATTAGATAACACTAAGATTGGTGGAGTAGCAGATAGTGAAGGGGACTGTCAGAGAATATAGTAGAATATAGATAGATTAGAGAGTTGGACAGAGAAATGACAGATGGAGTTCAATTCAGACAAATGCAAGGTAATGTATTTTGGAAGATCCAATTCAAGAGCAAACTATTCGGTAAATAGAAAAGTCCTGGAGAAAATTGATGCACAGAGAGATCTGGGTGTTCAAGTCCATCGTTCCCTGAAGGTGGGAATGCAGGTCAAGAGAGTGGTCAAGAAGGTACACGGCATGCTTTCCTTCATTGGATGAGGTACTGAGTACAAGAATTGGCAGGTCACGTTACAGTTGGAGAAGACTTTGGTTCAGCCACATTTGGAATACTGCGTACAGTTCTGGTCACCAAAGGATGGGGATGCTTTGGACAGAGAGGAGGTTCACAAAGATGCTGCCTGGTATGGAGGGTGCAAGCTATGAAGAGAGTTTGAGTTTGAGTAGATTAAGATTATTTTCATTAGAAAAACAGAGGTTGAGGGCGGACCTGATTGAGGTCTACAAAATCACGAGAGGTACAGACAAGATGGATAGCAAAAAGCTTTTTCCTCCCCCAGAGTGGGGGACTCAATTACTAGGAGTCGCAAGTTCAAAGTGAGAGGGGAAGGGTTTAGGAGAGATACGCATGGAAAGTTCTTTACGCAGAGGATGGTGGGTGCCTGGAACGTGTTGCCAGCAGAGGGGGTAGAGGCATGTACGATAGTGTCATTTAAGATGTATCTACACAGATGCACGAATGGACAGGGAGCAAAGGGATATAGGCCTTTAGAAAATTGACGACAGATTTAGAGAGAGGATCTGGATCAGCATAGGATTAGAGGGCCGAAGGGCCTGTTCTCGTGTTGTAATTTTGTTTTGTTCTTCTTGTTAACATTACACCTCATCTGCAAGACCTTTGCCCACTCAATTAAACTATGAACCTCTGCAAAGTTTCACTGTCCTCTACACAGTTTGCCTTATCACTCATCTTTGTGTCATCCAAAAACATTGACACTACAGGCGGTCTCCAACTCCAAATCACCTATGTAAATTGTGAATAGTTGTGGTCCCAACACTGATCCCAGAGGCACACCACTAGTCACTGATCACCAACCAGAAAAACATTCATTTATCCCCACTCTTCGCTTTCTGTTAGTTAACCAATCCTCTATCATGCTAAATCATGGATCCAGATCAATTTTCTTGGTTTAATATTACTGACAATTCAAGAACCACAAGGCAACAACAGGTTTCCACTAACAGGTTCCTATGAAACGTGGCTCAACTTTAGCACCATGCTCCCAGAGAAAACAGACTTCCTGTTTCCATAGTACTTAATGATAATGAGCAGACTTGAGCAGTAGACAGAGGAAACATGCAGCCACCTCACAATAACCACCAATAACCGACAATTAAGAATACCTTCAGTTTTGCCAACTACTGTCAGAATCAGACAGCATGTTGTATACTGAAAGAGTCTGTTCTGATATAATAGTGCAGTTCCTGTGCGATCCCGCGTTATAAGAAAAACCACATAATAGCAGCACCATTTAAACCAATGAGACCAGAATCACACAACAGCCAATATAGGTAAGGACAGTTCACGTTCTACAAATAATGGACTAAATTCTTCAATCATGTTATAGTAATTCACATTGAAGAAACACGCATTATAGCGGGACTGACTGTAGGTCAATGATTAAATAAATGATTCAATAAATGATTCAGCAGATCAAGCCATCATGAAAGGCTATACAACGGTGTAGCGTGTGTTTGCATTGACCTGAACAAATCAGAGTCCATTTAGGTGACATTTTTCAGCAGCACATGAAAACTATACCAGATCGTAACATAAACATGCAAACAAAGTTTGTTTATAGGAGGACAGCATTGCTGGCTAGGCCTAGCATTAATTGCTATTTGTGACCCATAGTGATATAGGGTCTAAGCCAGATTAGGTAAAGATTACAGGTATCCTTCCCTAAATGACATTAGTGAACCAGATGGACTTTTATCACAGTGGTTAAAAGTTAACATTGGGCCAAGACTATTCATTCTAGATTTGTTTTTTCTCCAACTGAATTCAAATCTCACCAGTGCCATCTCACACACAGGACACACTGTGCACAGGGCAACCAGCACATTCTTACACTGCTTAAGTGTGTGCATGTGAATATTGTAAAAGGAAATCTTTCATCAAGTTGAAAGACAGATAGATTTGTCTTCAATAAATACTGGAATGTTCTGTTACAAATGTCCAAAATGGAGAAAATCTTCCAATATTGTTTGCTAATTTTTCCTTACTTGGACCCAATGAACTTCACTGCTTACAGTTACAGGAAGCTTTAAGGATCTTAGAGTGAAAAATATATTTTACTTTCCGGTCTGGAGAACATACAAACCAAACTGTTCAAAACTATTTGATGGAAATTTCACAGACTGGGAGAAATAGGGAGGAGGAAGTAAGCCAATAAACGACATGGATAAGAACTGGGGAGAAAATGCACATTCCACTAGTTGGAGAACAATCCCAAGTGAAGTCTCTGTGCAAGTGAAAGGAACCCCCTAGCTTTTTCAAACAACTCACTACAGAAGTGTGCAAAGCCAAACTGACTGCTTTTGTTATTTCTCTTGACCACAGTGAGTCAGCTGTGGTTCTGCAAGTTTCTGATAATTTGAACCCACTATTGCCACAAGCTGTCTCAGCATGCAAATAATTACAGGGACAAACTGCCAACGTTTAATGAATAATCATACTTTCGGCATGACTCTTTCCAAGATTAGGATGGGCTACAAGCACAGTTGGAAGTTTGGCTGATATACACAAGGAAAGAATTAGTCTCATTTGTTTGTTTTCTATAGTCTGTATCAAGGCTACAACTATTCCTGACTTCTTGTTCATTCTCCCTCATCTCTCAGACATTTCCACCAAAGAGGCGAGTGAGACAGACCAATGCTGCAGTGAAAGCAACTGCTTGAACGTGTAATAGCAGCTGGGGTAACCGGCTGTGATATTTCCTCCCACTGTTACCGTCACTTGACGTGGTCACATTGCCATTAGGACCCAGTCTTCAAAAGAAGAAAATCCTTTCTCATGATTAGATGACTGGAATTAAAGTGATCCAGTTAAAAATAAATCGAATACTTTTTAGACCTCAGTGTGTATTTATTACTTTATTCTTTCATAGAATATGGGCTTAACTGGCAAAACCATTTACTGCCCATCCCCTAAAGTAATTGGTTTATTCAGCGATCTCAGAGGGTAGTTAAGTGCTCTCGAATCACATGTAGATCAGACCAAGTACGGATAACATATTTCCTTTTCTAAAGGGTATTAGTGAACCATCTGATTTTGAGCGACCGCTGGAGGCCAGTTTTCAATTCCAGAATTTTTACTAATTGAATTTAAATTCCATGAGCTGTTGTGGTGGAATTTAGAGTCATATAATCTGGAAACACTAGGTAAAAACAATGACTGCAGATGCTGGAAACCAGATTCTGGATTAGTGGTGCTGGAAGAGCACAGAAGTTCAGGCAGCAACACACCTTTTGGCCCAACTTGCTGACCAGGTTTCCTCAAGTAAACTAGTCCCATTTGTCTACATTTGGCCCATATTACTCCTATCCACGTACCTGTCCAAATGTCATTTAAATGTTATAATAGCACACGCCTCTACCAGCTCCTCTGGCAGCTCATTCCACATATGCACCACCCTCTGTGAAAAAGTTGACCCTAAGGTCCCCTTTCAATCTTTCACCCCTCACCTTACGGTGGCACAGTGGTTAGCACTGTTGCCTCACAGCGCCAGAGACCCGGGTTCAATTCCCGACTCAGGCGACGGACTGTGTGGAGTTTGCACGTTCTCCCCGTGTCTGCGTGGGTTTCCTCCGGGTGCTCCGGTTTCCTCCCACAATCCAAAAATGTGCGGGTCAGGTGAATTGGCCATGCTAAATTGCCCGTAGTGTTAGGTTAAAGGGGTAAATGTAGGGGTATGGGTGGGTTGCGCTTCGGCGGGTCGGTGTGGACTTGTTGGGCCGAAGGGCCTGTTTCCACACTGTAAGTAATCTAATCTAATCTAATCTAATCTAATCTAAACCTTAAACGTATGTCCTCTAGTTTTTGACTCCCCTGCCCTAGGGAAAAGACCTTGGCTATTCACCTTATCTTTGCCCCTCGCATAACGTCTGAACAGGTATTCCCAGAACATTAGCCTAGGTTTCTGGATTACAATCCAGTGGCATTACCACTACACCACTGCCAACTCTAACACTGATCACCCCCACCTTAAACAGGGTAATTCATTGATGATTTGCAGAGTTTTCAGTTTCATTTGCAACTCCCTAGATACAAGTGGCAATATCCACACTGATATGAGACTAGTAACATTTGAGTCACACAAATGCCAGGAAATGGCAATCTAAAAACAAGAGGCAACCTAATCATCTCCCCCCCCCAGCATTCAACATTGTTAAATTCTCTACCACCAATATCCTGTCCATCACCATTGAACAGAAACTTAATTGTATAATACAGAGCAATGAGTATAGGGGTTGGGAGGTCATGTTGCAGCTGTACAGGACATTACTTAGGCCACTTTTGGAATATTGGGGGGAATTCTGGTGTCCCTGCTATAGGAAGGATGTTGTGAAACTTGAAAGGGTAGAGAAAGGATTTACAAGGATGCTGCCAGGGTTGGAGAATTTGAGCTATTGGGTGAGGCTGAACAGGCTGGGGCTGTTTTCCCTGGTGCGTCATAGGCTGAGGAGTGACCTTACAGACGTTTATAAAATCATGGATAGGGTGAATTGACAAGGTCTTTTCCCTGGGGTGGGGGAGTCCAGAACTACAGGGCATAGGTTTAGGGTGAGAGGAGAAAGATTTAAAAGGGAACTAAGGATCAACTTTTTCGCTGAGGGTGGTGCGTGTGTGCAATGAGCTGCCAAAGGAAGTGGAGGAGACTGATACAATTACAGCATTTAAAAGGCATCTGGATGGGTATATGAATAGGAAGGGTTTAGAGGGATATGGGCCAAGTGCTGGCAAATGGCACTAGATTAGGTTAGGATATTGGGTCAACATAGACAAGTTGGACCGAAGGGTCTGTTTCCATTTCAATGTGCCTGTTTTCATACATCTCTATGACTCTATATAAATACTCCAGCTACAACAGGTCAGAGATCATTAACTCGCCTGTGACCCCCATCTATAAAAGGCACAAGTCAAGAATGTGTTAGGTTCTAAACATTTGTCTGACAAGTGCATTTCCAACACATGTAGCTCAACACCATCTGGCCAAGGCAGCCACTTGACTGGCACACCGTTCATAAACTTAAACATTCACTGCCTTCACTGGTGGCACCCAGTGGTACCAGTGTGCCACATATTAGGCACATTGCATATATGTATATATACAAAGGCTCCTTTGACAGAATCTCCAAGCTTGCAACCTCTACCACATTTTCCTTCAGGCTGCAAACATTCGTTAATTGGAAAGATATTGTGGTTCCTTTTTAGGTCAGTCAAAACCCTGGGCTTCCTCTCTCACAACATTGTGGGGACATCAACTAGAGATTTAGAATGGCAGTTCAACATAGAGGGATGGATAATAAATGCTGGCCTTGCTGAAGCCCAGATCTCAGAAAAATCAAAAACAATTATACAAAAGGAGAAAATATACCTGGGGGAACACTTTCAACCTATCGGCATTCACATGTGCTGATGTTTCCCACCTGAAAACCCATGGCTTCAATGTAGTTGTTTCTCCTACTCCTGACATGATCTGCCTACATAGAGAGATATTCTGAGCCTCACTTTCGCCCTGTTAGAGCAGCAGCCAATGTTCAGCCAGAGCAACCGGAAGCCTTGAAAATCTCTCAAGTTGACAGCGTGTTTTCCAAACTTTATTAACATATAGCAATAAATGGGAGGTACAAAGACAAAACTGCAGGACACCGAGCATGTTCTCCATGCTGGACCCAAAGCAGCAGCATCTAGGGAATCAATTATACTGAACTGTGTCCAATAGTAAGAGGACTGGAAGGGCCTTTGTGACTAGTACCACTCTGCGTTGGCCATGCAAGTCACTGCTTATTGTTTCAATTACTTTGCTGCAGTGATTTAGCAAGCATTAGCCAGCAGCAAAGGTCTACGTGCACTCAAGACATGATTAATAATATTGTTCTACAAAGTTTATCCAACTCCAGCTGCTGAAGGCTGAGTAACAATATCAATGCTGTTCCCCAAGGTTCGCGTTGTGACCCACAGCACTATTACAGACAAAAGAATAGTTAAAACCTTGCGTCTGATCAACAGCATATTGCCTGTGATACAGATGCAAAGCAACCTGTATGATTCAGAGTTGCTACACTCTGAAATTGAGTAAGAGCATAATCAGGACATGATTATGAAAGTTTCTAAGGGTTACGTCAGAAGATGAGGTCGCAAGTGCAAAAGAAGATGGAAATAATTTAATATTCAGTCCTTTCACTGAAGGGACTTTTTGAGTGTTAAGAGGAGCAACAATATACAAAGTTTGGCTAATACCAAATATACATTCGGTGGTGTCATGTCAGAAATAATACAGCCTGTTACACCACAGCTGCAATAAATAATGTCAAGCTTATCCTTTTGTTAAAATTATCAGCTATTACTCAGTTGGTTATTGGTCAAAGCCCCATGAAAATAAAAAGGGACAAAAAGCAGACATCCATGTATTTTTAAAAATATTCTTTCACAGGATCTGACTGTCACTGGCAGGATCAGAATTCGTTGTCCATCTCAAATGCCTTGAACTGAGTGGCTTGATAACCCATTTCAGAGGACAATTAAGAGTCAACCACACTAATGTCACATGTAGGCCAGACCAGGTAGATAGCAGATTTCATTCCCTAAAAGAACATGAGTGAACTGGATGGGTTTTTTATAATATTTATAATCATTAATAATCTCAGTCACCACTGAATTTATTAACTGAATTTTAAATTCCGTCGGCTGCCAAGATAGGATTGCAACTCATGTGTCCAGAGTATTTTAGCAGGTCCCTCTGGTTTCTCATCCACACATCCAGAAGAGTAGTTTCTGCTTAAAAGGCACATTTATATCACTGACATGTTTCTTGGCATCAAGCTAATAGTAATGTTCTGTTCACATGACTATCCTCTATTGCTAGGTTTTGATTCAGCAGGTGGCAGGGAAGTTAAGTGCTACTCCCCTTACCAGTACCTCATCCACATCAATGTGTCTTTTCAGTGCCAAAGAAACAAACTTCACTGCAACAAGTCCCATCTGAATGGATGACTGGCTTTTTTTCTACAGATCAATGGTACATTTCCTGTTTAGTCAATGGTTAAAATATGATAACTATTTCTATAGTAAATGACAAGGTCAACTTTACAGCAGCAAGGCTGCACAAGACTGTCATATTCTTCCACTTGAATGGAGCAAGTGTGTGTACGATGATGAAAGCTCCCAATGGTCTACAGATGGAAAAATCGAACCGATGAGCAGAATTCAAAGGCTTAGCTTTATTCACTACTTATCATAGAAAATCAGCCAAGATCCTACTGAATGGTGGAATATACTTGAGGGGCTGAATGAATGATTCCTGCTCATTTGTACATTCGTATGATCTACAGAAGTTGCTCCATGAACTTTAATGTTAGAAACCACATTAAAAAAGGACGTTGTGAATTGAAATCACTCCATGATAAAGTCATGCAGCATCACTGAGGAGTACACAACGTGGCATGGACTCAATTGCCTAAACAACTTTTTTTATGCTTTAAAAGATTCCATCAATCATTCTTGTTTAATACCCTCTTCAACATACCCCCACCTAATGACCAACTCTCGACAGTTTTCCAGGTCATTTGAAGGCATCAACTCCCAAAAAATTTCAATGGTGCTGTTCAAGGCTACAATCAAAACCTTGAAGGATTCAGCATTCGTTGGGAAGGAGATACACAAAAATGTTTTGAATTGCCTTCTTTTGGAATAAAATCTTGCACCCAGATTCACAAATTATACCCATTCCTCCTGAAACCACCCTATCAACCTCACCTTTGAAAAACACATTTGATAAATACCAGCCACTGCATAATATGCATAAAACCTATAGAAAGAGCTTTTAAATCACATGATAGTACATTCCAAGCATCAAAATAACCTCCAAATCGTTATCTTTCCTGTAATTTCTTTAGAAGCATTGTGGCAGTGAGAAATAAAGCTGTAATTAAATTTGCAGGTTCAGGTGACTTCATTCAGGGAATCAAAACTCCAATTACAACCTTTGTGTTGGTACATCTACCAAATAGTTGCTATGTACGAGTATACAGGCTGTTTGGTACACTTGCATTCAGAATTTAAAAGCTTCACATATAACCTTAAAGAGCATTAACAGTTGTAAATTAGCAAAGAATTGTTAAATTGAGAAGCTTTTTAGACTTAAGACTTTGTTACCCCTGCGGGTCCCCTCCAACAGGTTCACCTAAGCTCTGTGCTTTTACCCAACATTATTCAGTATTTTTCTTCCAAGAAGTGCCTGCTAAATTAATTTGACAATAATAATCAAATTCTCAGGCCCCACCCCATAAGCAGCTGGTCAATCATTACTGCCACAAAAAGAACTGTAGGCATGTGTGTAAAGGGAGACCCCAATAGGACTATACCTTCAATTCGCTTTAAGTAAAAGAGAGATGTCTCAAACAAGGTGATGACGCAGGCAATGGAAAAAGCAAAGAATTGAGCAGGGCTGGTGAACTAACACTAATACAGGCTCCCACTGTTGTGTTGAGCTGCAGGATTTAAGCATCTTTTCCTTTGGATGGTTCTGCAATCAGTACTTTGCTGGAGTTGCATATCTAATTTCTGCACTATGGACAAGAGACAAGTAACCACTACTGCCGGTGTCAAACGAACCCATAATCCAAGTGATCATGAATTGATGTGCCTTCCCCTGCTTGATGGGTCAGGTAGCATGCCTCCAATGAAGTCTCAATGTACAGGAAAGTGCAGAAGTAAATACCAATTACAGCAGCACCATCTCTAACAATGTTGCTCCAGAATGAGCACAGCCATAATCTCTCTCAACACAAACAGCATGTACCACAACAGCTGAACATTCCTACTTAGTGTTAACATAATATCAAGAACTATTATGTTGAGCCAATGTACTATTCTGCTTTGAAATAATACCAAACATGTAACAAATAATCTGTAATTATCAGCTACCACAGGGATAGTTTGGAAACATTTTTGGAAATGATCTTACCATGGAGTAAACTCTTTCCCATGATTTCAAATTCATTCACATTAATTCAAACAAATGCATGGGAACACAACGGTTCTTAAAGATAGGGAATGTATTAAATAAAAAGGGACATATTTTTAATACAAGTTTATACAGTTAAAACCCTCTGCAGCCTCTAATAGAAGTTAAAATAATTCTGGAAAACAATTTCTACTGACTCTGGCGGATCAGACAAACAATATACACTAACCACATTATCAAATTTCAAACTGAAATCAACACGAAATTGCAATTCACTTCCTAGTAATCCCTTCTTGTATTAAGGGAAAAGGACAAAGCTAAGACATTGATATGAAAATCCAGTCAAAGGACTTTGGATAAAAGCCTGAATAATACTGAAGAATTGAATACAACGTACGTGATCTAATTCACAAAAGAATGAATTATAGAAGAAGTGACAGTACAAATGTTTAGATTATACTGAACTGAAACAGGAACAAGGGGAGTTAGCATCCAAAGTCCGTACCACCATTCAAATGGAGCATGGCTGACATGTACCTTAATTCCCCTTCTGCATTTTTTCTTCTATCTCCCACATGCATGCCTACAAAGTTTTAGTGATAGTGAAGTCTTGACAGCTTCATTATATCAGTAAGGGTGATGATATGAAACAGGTATACCATGGGTTCCCCCCCCATGCTCTGTCCTACCCCAATCCAAGTCAACAGAATCATGGCTGATAATCTCCTTGAAATCCACCTACAACCCTTTAAGAGAAGAACTTTCTCGTCTGAATCTGAATGGTTGACCTTGCATTCTAAGATTGTGACAACGTTCTAGATTCCTTGAACAGGGAACATTTTATCATCATTTCTTCTGTCAACAATCTTTGCATGTGTATCAATGAGATGACCTTCCATTCTTCTACACTCCATGTAGCACAGGCCGAGTCAAGTTAAACTTCTCACGAGAGAAAAAGAATGCAACTAGATTTCTGCTATCCTCATCTGAGTAACTACCATGTCAACGACCTTGCTCCATTACGGAGTTTACGAACTCTTGCTCTGAACTCCCCAACTAAAGAAAATAGATTTTCCATATTCACCTTTGAACACTTGAAACACTCAATCACACTCTTCAATTTTCTAAATGGAAAGTTATACAAATCAACGTTCTGAAAGATGTCCTGAAATTTTAACACATTAATGCTCAATGTCATTCGCATATTTGTTTTATTATTACATTTCTGACAAAAGAAACTGTACAAGGTCAGCTGCCAGCAGTATATATTTCCAATAAGAAAAGTTCACCTATTATTTTAACAGAACCTTGTAATTTACAAGTTACTTTAATTAATCCTAAGCATGTCTTTTGTTAAGTATAATTCAAAAAGGAATGGCCAGGCATCAATATTACACACATGCTCAGCACTTCCTTCAGGAAATTCTCTTCAACAAGTTGCAAGTGAGGGTGGTCTCTATATCAATGCTGAGCAAACAGTGAAATATATTTTTGTGTGTCACACCACAAAGGCACTATGTGCCAATTTTAGATGCCAGAACAGCACCACATATCAATTACCAGATTTTACTCAGTCCAGCATGAAATATGAAGGTAACCTTTCAGAGGATGAATGGCATGGAATTTAAGTTCACAAAGAAAATCAAACATTGAGGGCAGTACAAGCAGCATAATATTAAATTCCACCAAAGGCTATTTCTTCCCCTCAAGAATTTTTCTGTGGAGTGGCACAGTAGTTAACATTGCTAGGGAGGGGTTTGATTCCAGCCTTGGATAACTGATTGTGTTGTGCTTGCACATTCTTCCCATATCTCATAGGTTTCCTCCAGGTGCTCCAGTTTCCTCCCCCAGGTTAGGATGGACTGGTCATGTTAATTTGCCCCCAGTATCCAGGGATGTGCAGGCTAGGTGGATTAGCCCTGGGAAATACAGGGTTATAGGAATAGAGGGGAGGTGGGAGTCTGGATGGGATACTCATTGGTCAGTGTGGGCTTGATGGGCTGAACGGCCTGCTTCCACACTTTAGGGATTCTATGATTCTATAACTCTATACATTCCTACCTGGTGGTGTCTGAGAAGTTCTTTCACTGGAAGGTGGCCTGTCTCTCCTTATTAACCTGTTCGGCACGCCATCCTGAGAGACATTAAGTTCAGGACTGTCAGACTGCTTCTTTCGCCCCATGCCACTAGACAGTTTGCTTGGCTTGTAGCTTCCTATTACACTTGTAAACAGATTGGTATGTTCTTCACTGATGTTTGATTCTGAACTGGGCATGTACCGCTCTGAACATGAACCCACTGACCCATCTGTACAGTCTATTTGGAGAGGAGTCTGCAATCCTACAGAAATGGAACCATGCTCTGTTGAGTCCCTTCGGGCCCACTGATCCCCTCTACTCAATAAGCCTTTTGATGAGCTCAAGTGGGAGTACGGCATATGGCACCTGTGTTTGTCTTTGTGTTTATGTCTTTCTGACATGGCTTCCTTCCCGTATGTATACCGTCGTAACAATGAAGGATTAACCGTTAAGCCATCCACAGATGGCGCAGTCTGTTCAGAGGAACGATGCTCCCGATGCTTGTGTCGATGCTTATGCTTATGCTCATGCATCCAACTGTAAGCCATTTCTGCTGGAATGCTGGCATAAGTGCCCATAGACAGGAGAGAGGTCCGACTGCCAGCCAAGAAAGCCTCTGGTCTCAGAAGTCTGTGTTTCTTTTTATGGTACTTGTTGGGGTTCAGAAGCAAGTGACCAGTATGCATATATGAGGGAGGTGGCATTGTGCTGCTCAGGGAAGGGGGAGGAGGAGGGGGTGGTGGATATAGTGTTGGAGGATAACGAGCATAATAACCTAACCCCAGAGGGCCTGCTGAAACTGGGGTTGGAGAGTAAGGCATACTGTATGAAGGAAAGAAGCCACCGTTTGCAAGAGGAAAACCCAGGCTGTGGACAAAAGGGACTTCAGCCATTGCGTCTCGCATTTTTGGAGGCCTTCCCCTCTTCTTCTTCAGTTCGGGCTTTCGGACATAGTGCATAGGGTCAAAGGGGAAAGGTGGATGGGTGTAAAAGCTGCCAAAGTTGATTCGGAAGATAGAAGGAAGGATATCCCTTGGGATATAGTGATGACTTCGATGGGTTATTCTCAATTCACTCCAGCTGGTTATTAGTTCCTCCAGTTCAGCTAGAAAATTAGGGTCTTCTTTGCTCCTCAGCTGTAAATACTTCTTTTTCCGTTTCCTTTTCTGCCGCTTAAGTTTGTCATAACTAAGATAATCATGTGTTCTACGTTTGCATTTGTGTTTATGTTTCTCTTTCAGCCCAGTTAAAACAGCTGCACTCTCAGGAGGTATTACAGAGACATGATCAAAGGAGTACCTCCGTTTCCTCGGTCCACAGAACTTCTCAGCCCTATCTGATGTGCTGTTGTTGTCTGTCCCGATGCCACTGTCACTTGGAATGGTCTCCTCGCTATGCGACTCACTAATGGGTGAAGGAGTGGCCTCCTTCAATGATGTCAGCTCACACAAATGAGACGGGGAGTTTGGCAGCAACGTTGGGGGTGAAAGCTTCCTGCGTCCTTTGGAGACCTTCCGCATTGCGAGTGTCTGCACCATATTGCCTTTACTTCCGTGCAGATTTGGCACTGGGGTTGGTTCAATAAACCCAGCATCACTGCTGACAGGACTCTGACTTCCACTCACCCCTGATGACTGGGAATAAGTTGGTGAAGGCAGGACATCAGGAACATTTACAACTGCTGACTGTGAGAAGTTTGGAAGGACTTGCCCGAGTGTTGTAGTGGGTGTTGGTGATGTCATCTTATTATCAATAGACAATGAGCTACTTAGAAATGGACCATCTAATGAGATTTTGGGCTTTCGGCCCCTTTTCTTGCCTATGTAAATAGTTCCTTTTTTACTAACATTAATTTGTTGGCCCAACTTGGAGCCAAATGTGGCAGTGAGAGTTGAGACGGTATTATTGAGTTTTGATTGCACTTTCCCTTTACTACTAGATCCATTTGCACTCAAAAGGATCTGGTTCAGAAGCTTTTTCCTTTTCAGCGTTTTCATTTTGTTGATCTTTTTGATAAATTTCTTGTCTAAAAGTGTTTTCATTAATTGCCTCTTCCCTTTCTTCATAGATTTGGAATCTGTTTCACTCCCCAGTTCAATGCCATCACCAGAGGTTATTTTCTGCACATGTTCTACTGGCTTATTCTTTACTTCACTTGTGTCAAGCCCTCTGTGCTGTGCAACCTCTGATTCAGTCTCCAAACTATCTGGAACAGTTAACGGCGTTGAGAGGAGTGAGGCAGGCACTACAGCTTTGGCTGTGGACATCAGCTGCTTTTTAGGCCGTCCCCGCCTTCGTTTTTCTGGAAGAGAGTCCTCAAAACTTGGACTGGGTACAATTTCAGTTTCTGGTTGAAGGATAGGAGGTTCTTTCTCCCTAATAAATTCTTTCGTCTTTGACATCACTGAAAATACTTTGGAAGCAGGAATCTTTAAAGTCCTACGTGGAGGCTCTTCAAGTAGTGGCATAGGGTCAGGTTTGGCTCTGCTTCTTTTTGATTTATGAACATTTAAATTACCACTTAATGACTGGGAGTCTTGAGAACCATTTTTAGAGACTTTATCGTCATGATGAGCTTGCAGTGATATAAAATGTCTCCCACTCTCAGCTTTCTGGGGTAGTGGTGGTGAAATGCAAGCTTTAGTTAACTTTGGCAGTCGGGGCTTAATGATTTTCGTTTCAGTTAAAACTGGTGAAAATCCTGTGTTTCTGATCATTTGAGCCTGGTCACTATGCATTTTTTGTTCTGTTCTATATGTAGCGGTTTTCAATAGCCCGGATGAGACTATGGATGGAGGCAAACATTCACCAAAAGCAGCAACAGTGCTGCTGCTACTTGTAACCACTTTCATTCGCGGTCTCTTGCCTTTCCTTTTGTTTACAGGTTTAAGCTGGAGAGAATTAGGGACTGGACAGTTTTGGTACGTCCTTTGTAGCTGTTGATGGGCCACTCTCAGCGTGCTAGGCTTGAATGAGGATTTGTTGTTCAGGATGCTTTTGAAGCTAGCCACAGTGCTCCCAACAGAACTCGAAGAGTCAGTTTTAGGCACTGGAGAAGATCCCAATTCACGACTTCCCCCTGTTAGTTGAGTGAAAGCCTTCATGCTATCCAAACGTGGTGGCTGCAAACCACTTTCACTCATGCGCTCAACTGTCACAGATTCTGCACTGAAGCTGTGAGCATGCAGCTTGAAACCGAAGTGAAGGGGTAGGTTGCTCGATGCTGGCTGACTTTCAGTTGTTGGTTTGCTGTCTGACTCTGAAATGACCAAGACTGGGTCAGGTTCTAACTGAGGAGGAGGAGGAAACACAGTACTTCTGTTTACTGAAGCTGCAGGCCCTGCTGGTGAAGGTGCAGATGGGGTCCCTTCCACCCCTGCACCACTGGTGGACCTCCGCCCATAGATGTCCGTGCTAGTTGTAGTTCTATGGTCTGTTGAAGTGCAATTTATTGTAGGTTGCTTATCTAGTTTCGGGATCATGTGCTCTGCTTTTTCTGAAGGTGGGGGCCTATCATGCCGGGGTGAGATTCCTTCACTACACAACACTGCATCGTGCCCCGGAGAGTCTTGCCTTACCAATGCTTTCTCTAGAGTGGATTCCTTATTTGTTTGCATTAAAACAGTCTTGCCACAAGTTTTACTGTGGACAATGTCCTTTGTACATTGTGGAGCCTCCTGCTCAGTTAAGTTCACACTCTTGTAATCTACGTAGTTTGGAGTGCTCAAGTGCTCCTTAACTGAACTGGCAGCAGCAAGGCTAGCTTTCAGCTGACCCAAGTCTTTGTTCATCACCATCCCGTTGCCAGCTCCTTGCTTCCTAAACTTAGTTCTGGAAGACTTTGATGCAGGACAGGTATTTTTTAGCATTGCTGATTTCTCAACCAAAGATGCTTCACCATTCATTTGTCCTTGTTCTTTTGTGTCAGCATTTCGCATGTTTCCCATGCTACACACAGCAGCTTTACTACATTCAGAGTGTTCCAAACTCGAAGGAAGGGGGTTTCTCACGTCACCACCTGTTTGTAGGTAGCGATTTTCCTCCACTGAAGGTTCAACCGTCTTTATTTCTTCACTTTTCTTGTGCAACTTCAGAGAACCCTGTGTACATTGCAGAAAAAAAAAGAAATGGTCACATGAGGCTCTTCACCTGATAGAAGCAGAGTCTAGTGTTTCTGTTCATTGATAAAATCTATTCAAAAATTACAATTGTTACCCAATATTCCCAACTAACATTGCCCATTTTGAAAATTCCCTTAATTTCAAAGCAATGCCAGCAAAAATTGCTGAAAAATAAATGATCAAAGGGTTAACTCAGTGCTGTCTGTAAGATGGACATACAAAGGATAACAACTAAAATATAACAGACCTCAGATGGAACCAAAGCAATACTGGGCAATATATCTTAAGATTTAAATAATTAAAAAAGGATCGTAACATTAGAAATGCTTCAAAGGCAACTTTTGTTGACAGTACTGGTTGAAGATATTAAATGAAACTTTTAAATCTGAATCTTGATTACTGGACTGAGGTGAATATGATTTCCTCCTAACTTGGGTCTTGGATTTTTCTTTGACATTTTGTACCAAAAAGGAACAAGTAAATAGTGAACAGTGAAGCCAGCATTAAGAAAAAAGGATTAATTTGACGTGGAGTGCCATTGTTGGATTGTGGTGGACAAAGTCAGAAGTCACACGACACCAGGTTATAATCCAACAGTTGTATTTCAAATCACAAGCTTTCGGAGTGCTGCTCCTTTGTCAGGTGAAGATCAATTTGAGAAGATCAAAGCTACAGTCTTTGTCCTTCATGACGTACTTTCCCCTCCCCTTCAAATTGATCAGACAGTTCATGACCTCCAGCATTCCATTTGACACTGAGCTGAGCATGTGACCTTACACTCTCTCCATTACAAAGAACCCTCAATGGTATGACCTGACTCAACAAAACTGCTAAAGGTTCTCGTCCATTTGTGCGTAACCACCAAATTTATTCCAATGTTCTCCTGGCTGACATTCCTTTCCAAAGCCAGTAAACATTAGCTCACGCTGAACTGCATTGCCTGTTTCCTATTCCACATCATCTCCCACTCATCTATCTGATCTCCACTCGCTCCCTTCTATTTCTCAATGCTTTAGATTCCATCCTCACAAATACATCAATGGCCTTATTGCTCCCTATCACTGTAACCTTCACTGTGTACAATCTTATTCCAAAATTTGCAGTGCTGTGAATCCACCAATTTCATTTTCTTTGCAATTCATTATGAGGTGAAGAACACACATAAACCTCCACCAACCACGTGCGTTATCAAGGCTGCTCAACAAAAGAACACAGTTATGTGCCACAGCACAAAATACATTATATTCCATTCAAAGCCAAAGCATTGCGTAAGAAGAAGAAATATTTGCTGAACAAGCCTGTCATATTGCAAGAATAGTTTAAAGCCCACAACGTCTGCAGCAGCTGGCTGATTAAAAAAAGACAAATGTCTGTGGCAGGTACATCTTCAATTCATACAGCTGAAATGATCTTTCTACACCAGGGGGCATTTGACATGCCTCAGTATTGCTATGTTCAGTAATCAGTTTTCATAGTCATACTCTTGATTCCAAACCTGAATGGTAGCACAACACTAAAATCCTGCTTCACAACTTTGAAGTAATTGATCTTAGGCTATCTTTGCCAATTCACAAAGGAAAAGATTTTCCTAGCTGGTAGATCCACGACTGAATAGTAGATATTTTAAAAGATTTGTCTAGTAATTGATAGCATAGATTACAGTCAATGAGTTCCACGCAGAAACATCTGTCTAGTAATTACTATTGCAGAATTTCAACTTGGCCCACAAGTTACCATGCACATAAAAATCTCTCTGCTTGTATACCAAATAAAAAGAACATTTGTGGAGATAAGCACCTTCCCAGAAAGAGAAATGGGGGAAAAATAAGTCACATCTTACTTTTCCTCACATTCAAATTTCACATTTCCTCCACATTTAGAACTCTTATGTTCCTCTAACACAGTCCCTACTCTGTTTGCCCTTATCCCCTGTTATGCGAATGAGAAATGGACCACTCAGCCCCTTGAGCCTGCTTCCCCCCTTTCCACAAGATCAAGGCTGATTTGGTTCTTATACATTCCCACCAACCCCAATAACCTTTTGCCCTGAGCTTATCGAGAATCTACAAACCTCTGGCCTTCAAAAGTCTCAACTTACAGGACCTTGAGGAGGAGAATTCCAAAGATTCCCGATTATCTTTGAGATGAAATTTCTCCTTAAATGGGCAACCTTTTTTTTTTAAAAATAATGACCCCTAGATCCAGACAGCTGCGTCTTCAGCTGCCTGGGTCTTAAGTTCATCTGTCACTATCTGTCCACCTCCTTTAAGACTCTCCACAAAGCATACCTTTCAACCCAAGCTTTATCGCATCTTTTGTAATATCCTTTCTTTGGCTGGATGACAATTCTTGGCTGTTTGTCTTTCTGTTCACCATCCTACATTAATAGAAGTCAATGCTCTGCTTAGTACCATCAGAACTGTTCCTGTTTGCTCCGATAATATTTGTAATCTCCCCCCTCTCCCAGTGCTCAAGGATTTGCAGTCCCAATTTTACCTGATACCTACTCAGTCTCATTAGTTGGCCCAAAGAAAAAAAAACACTCTCTCCAAAAAAAAGTTAAATTTTCCAAGAGATCAAAGCTATAAGTAAAAACGGAGTTCTTATTTTGGACAATAGCTGAAAAGTTCTGTTTTGAAAGTGAAAAGGTGAAACTGAAGACAGGAATAATGGGATACTAGTAAAATGTAAACTTATGTTTCAAGTGATGTCATGACATACTGGATGAGGTCGTCCAAGGCAGAGCAATGGTTTCAGAGGCAGGAGAAGAGGCTTCTTCAAAACATCAGTGCCAGCAATTAAGGTTTCTAGGGCTCGCTTCAATGCGATGGACACTTATGTTTACATTCTGAATGACAGGCCAGTCACACATTGCAGAAACCATAAACACATCACACATGATAATATGATTACTGTAAGCCCCATAAAACAAGTACCGTAGGACTTTGCATGCCCACAGGGCCATTCAGAGTCTCATTTTCCTCCTTGCCAAGAACCAACCTCTCTCATTTGTTTCCTCTCCATCTACACAATGCCCCATTTCTAATTTTTTCATGTCCTCTTATCAACCAGCAAGTACTGAAAGGGAGAGGATAGTATGCTCAATTGTGTCAAACAAATGCAACAGTCAAGGAATACATTGAGACTGGCGATTTTCAACAAAACTGTGAATGCTTTAAAACTCTTAAAGACAAAATGACAATCGTTTCTGGATGAAGCAGAAGAGCAAAATAAAATGTAAAAGGAATAAAAAAAGCAATAATAAGTAGTAAAATATTGCAGTTTGGAGATCAGAAAAAAAATAAGTGCTGGAGAAACTCAGGTTTGGCAACATCTGTGGAGAGAAAAACAAGAGTTAATGTTTCAAATCTAATATGGTTCTTCAGAAATTTGCAAAAGGCATCTGACATGCGATGCAAAAGGTCTGCTACCAAATTTAAATCCATGTGATTAAATAAACAAAAGGCAGTGTGGGTTCAATATTGGCTTAGTGACCAAAAGCAGAGTGTAGTGGTCAACTACTCTTTATCTGGCTGGTGGAACATATAGTAATTCTCAGGAGTTGAGATTAGGGCTATTACCTGCATCATGAAATGCAGTGGTTTCATGATTTGAACTTCAAAATGCAAGACTTCATTTTATAGTTTTCAAAAAAAAAGTAGTAAACAATATGGAAGACAGTTAAGGGAAAGACATAGGCTGATGAAATGAATGAACGCCAAATTAATGTGGATAAGTGTACAGTCATATTTCAATAGAATGAACCAAGAGAGCCAACATAAATGAACTGCAGCGTTTACAAAGACCGCACAGGAATAAAGTAACTTTTTTGTGGGAGTGTGGGTCGCAGAATAAGATGAGAAAAAGTGTTTTTTTTAAAAGTCTCCTGGGGTTTGTTAATAGAGCAATATAGAGTACAAAAGTAAGTTATTGTGACCCTTTATAAATCCTCGCTTTCTTCAGAATAGGGCACAAGATGTTCAAGGATATTACAGGATAAAGGAGGCTAGACTTCAGAATTATCTTTGGAAAGATTGTGTTTCTGACAAATGTCAGTGTCATAGAGGGTCAACACCATCATGTTGATAGGCAGGAAGTGATAACCTGTACAAAGAGAGCTATTTACATGATAGCAAACACTTAGTCAAGGGTAGGGCAATAAGGTAACTGAAGGAGTTGGAAGTAGGCAAAATGTTATTTGTTTAGGATTCAGTAGAAGAGATACAGAAAAACATAATAAATAGGAGCAGGAGTTGCCTATCTAGCCCTTTGAGCCTGCTCAGTCAATCAGGGCTGATCTTTGTGTGGCCTCAGCTCTACTTACCTGCTCTCTCACCATAACCCTTAATTCTCTTACGGTTCAAAAAATCTTAGCTTTAAAAATATTTATTGAGGAAGCCTCAACTACTTCACTGGGCAGGGAATGCTATAGGTTCACAGCCCTCTGGGTGAAGCTCCTCCTTCTTAATTCGGTCCTAAATCTGCTCCCCCTCACTGAGGCTATGCCCTCTTGCCCTAGTTTCACCCGCCAGTGGAAACATCCTTCCCTACTTCTATCTTATAGAAACGTAAAATTTTGAAGGGAGTAGTTAAGATACCCCCTCATTCTAAATTCCAATCAATATAATCCCAGTCTACCCTCAGAAGTCAAACCCCTCAACTTCAGAATCAACCTAGTGAACCTTCTCTGCACCCCCTCTAGTGCCAGTACATCTTTTCTCAAGTAAGGAAACCAAAACTGCACACAGTTCTCCAGGTGCAGCCTCACCAGCACTCTGTAGAGTTGAAACATAACCTCCCTGCTTTTAAACTCAATCCCTTTAGCAATGAAGGGCAAAATTCCACTTGCCTTCCTAATTACCTGCAGACCAACCTTCTGCGATTCATGCACAAGGACACCTAGGTCCCTCGGCATAACATTCTGCAATGTTTTACCATTCAAGTAACAGTCCTTTTTACTGTTAATCCTACCAAAATGGATGACTTCATATTTATTAACATGGTACTCCATCTGCCAGACCTTTGCCTACTCACAAACTATATTCCTCTGCAAAGTTTTACAGTCCTCTGTATGCTTTGCTCTGCCACTCATGGATGTAGGTTTGCTCGCTGAGCTGGAAGGTTCACTTTCAGACGTTTCATCACCAGACTAGGTAAAATCATCAGTGAGCCTCCGGATGAAGCACTGGTGGCATGGCCCGCTTTCCATTTGTGTTTTGGTGATGTCATTTCCTGTTATTTTTTCTCAGGGGGTCGTAAACAGGTTCCAAGTCATCTGTGTGTGTGGCTACTAAGGATCCGCATCCATGAACTCCAACTAGCCACAAAACGACACGACCAGCTATCCTTAGTAGCCACACACTCAGATGGCAAGCAACATGAATTCGACTTGGACAACACTACTATTATAGGACAAGCCAAACAGAGAACAGCCAGGGAATTCCTAGAGGCATGGCACTCATCCACAGATTCAATCAATAAGCACATCGACCTGGACCCAATATACCGACCACTGCAACGGACGGCTGGAACTGACAACCAGAAGAGGCAGATTCAAACCACTATAAATGCTGGAGGATACATCACAGAAGCGCTTCACAGGAGGCTCCCAAGCACTGAGGATATCACCTAGACAGGGAACGAAAGATCTGCAACACAAATTCCCAGCTCGGCGAACAGAACCACAACGAGCACCCGAGCTACAAATCTTCTCACAAACTTTGATGGTCTCTATTTCCCCACCTTTTGTCTACCACCCTTTTTAAACATTGGGAAACAGCAATGGTGACACAATCTGCTGGAACTCTCCCACAGTCCAGCGAATTTTGGAAAATTACATGTGCACTTGCTATTTCTCCCACCATCCCTTTTAGTACTGTGGGATGCATTCCATCAGAGCCAAGAGACTTGTCTATCCTTTGTTCCATTAGCTTGCCCAATACTACCTCTTCCGTGATAATGATTGTTTCCAGGCCCTTACCTACCTGTGTCTCTTTATCAATTACTGGCATGCTATTTATGTCTTCCACTGTGAAGACCAACACAAAATACCTATTCAACGCCTCGGCCATTTCGTCATATCCTATGACTAAATGCCCATTTCTTTAGGCACCCGTGGCAGATTACCCCTTTTCTTACAGTCCTTCCTTTCCACTGGAATATACGTTTGCTGAACACTTGGAAAAATTGCTTTGAAAGTCCTCAACTGTGCCACAATAAACTCTTAGCTTCCAGTCTACTTTCGGCCAAGTCCTCCATCCTACTTTAGTCTCCCTTGTTTCAGCACAGGACCCTGGTATTGGATTTTATCTTCACACTCTCCTTCTGTGTTCTAAATTTGACCATACTGTAATCGCTCCTTCCAAGAGTATCCCTAACTATGAAGTCATTAATTATTCCTGTCTCATTACACAGGACCAGATCGAGGATAGCTTGCTTCCTCGTTGGTTCCATTACATACTGCTCAAGAAAACTATTGCAGATACACTCAATGATCTCCCCAAGGCTACCCTGACCGAGTTGGTTGACCAATCGAGTCGCAGATTAAAATCCTCCATGATAATTGCCGTACCATTTTTACGGGCATTGGTTACTACTTTGCTGATTGCCCACCCCAATGTGATGTTGTTATTTGGTGGCTTTAGACTACACCTGGGTGATGGAAATGACAAAAGGAGGGGACAAGGAGAATGAGAAAATATTCTTGGTTATTGAATGTGGGATTCATACCCACCTCCCTCTCAAGGTGACCTTAAGGCCACAGGAATACTTAAGGCACGAGAGGCACAGTCTTGCTCTAGATCAGGGCTGCCCAAACATTTTTCAACTTCGAGGACTGAAAATTGCTGACACCCCTCAGTGAGAACAGAGAGAGTGGGAAGACAATTGTTATACTTTGTCAGAGCTCCAAGAACAGCCATTGCTGACTCATGGCTCAGGAGCCCACGATTTCAGCTCACCTCCCCACCTGGATCTGGAACCCTGCTTTGGGAAGCCCCACTCCAGATGAACAAAGATTAGAATTGAACCAGTAATAAATTCCTGTGGACAGTAACTCTCTTCCCCCACAAACGTGAGAAATCGGAACACAGTCTTTTCAGCATTTTTACAGGTGAATGGTGCTGTACTTGTAACAATGCCCATCTTTTGGATTCACAGGTGAGTAATCATAAATTGTCTAACCACACAGAACAATGAGTAAGTCCTTTTTCCATTCAGAATAACGATTTCAGTTTAAGTTAGACTGGGATCCAAAGACTGGCATCAGGTTGACATCGAAGCCTGATACGATCTCTGCATCTCAGCAAAAGCCAAGGCAGGAGTTCAAACTTAAAACTGACAGAATCACGGGACAGAGGATCAGCATTTAAAAACATAACATTTGCCAGATACATTTACAACTATAGGTTCATTAACTGAAAATATATTGCAGTGACCACAGGCAAATAGCTTGTTTTAAGAGGTTGCCCAAGATGTTCCTATATGTGGAGAATGCACTGTCACTGGATTATCCTGGGTCTAGTATCTGTACATATTTCAATTCATGATTATGTAGACAACTTCATACTGGCAATCACAAACTGTATCCAGGCAGCCATCAAGATAAACCCACTAAGTTCATTTTTAGTTTGAATCAGTCACTGTAATACAAACAGGTCATTACTAGAAATTAGGAAGTATAATTTTTCTAAATTTATGAAAAGCTGACTATCCTTCCACAAAAACTTAAAAATGATTCAATGCCACATAACTAAATATTATTAAAATCCTGATCTCTGTTGTTTTAGCATCATGCCCTGCTGTCAAACTCCCATCTCTTGACAAGTGGAGCACAGCCATTTAGCCACTGTACTTCACCAAAAGCTACCACTCATGCTACTCTGCATTAAGTGGTCCTATGATTGAACAGTAGCCCACTGTCTTTCATGACTGACCCATACAGGCCATGAAAACCACAGACCTGAGCTGGGTTCACTTTCAACTCAGGATACACTTGATAATGGTCCTCAGACAAGGGGCAAACATTGTTAATCTCTGACATTCCACATAGAAAGTGGGCTAAAGAACAATTAGATGCAACTGGTAACCCTCAAATCGTTAAATAACCTGACAGTACTCTCACAGATGGTCAGGCTGCATCCGAGGAGCAGGAGAATCAATGTTTTGGGCATAAGCCCTTCATCAGGAATAGGCTTGTGGACCGGAGTGATAAATGGGATTGGGGGGGGGGGGGGGGGGGAGGGGCAGCTGAGAATGCGATAGGTAGATGAAGGTGAGGGAGATGATAATAGGTCAGAGGGGACGATGGAGCGGATAGGTGGGAAAGGTGACATGCATCCATCCGCCATAACAAAGGCCTCCAAGCCCTCTGTTTCTTCCTCTCAAGCTGTCCCAACCAGTACCCTTCCAGTGACATCCTTATCCACCTGGCTGAACTAGTCCTCACCCTTAACTTCTCCTTCCAATCCTCTCAATTCCACCAAACCAAAAGGAGTAGCCATGGGCACCCACATGAGACCCAGCCTCTGTCAGGTATGCGGAACAGTTCACCTTCTGCAGCATCACCCCCCCCTCCCACCTGTTCCTCTGTGACATCCATGACTGTATTGGCACTACCTCATGTTCCCATGAGGTTGAACAGTTTATGAACTTCACTAACTCCTTTCACTCCAACTTCAAATTCAGCTGGATCATCTCGGACACCTCCCTCCCCTTCCTGGACCCCTCCATTTCCAACCCTGGAGACCGACTAACCACAGATATCTACTATAAGGCCAATGACTCCTACACCTCCTCCCACCCTACCTCCTGTAAAAACGCCATCCCTTATTCCTCCACCTTTATTCCCAGGATGACCAATTCCACCTGATAAAATCCCAAACAGCCTCCTTTTTCCAAGATCGCAATTTCCCTTCCCATGTGGTCGATGCCCTCTGGCACATCTCTTCCACTCCTCCACTCTCCTCTCCTCCCCTTCCCCCTCCCCCTCCCCCCTCCCCCACCCCCCCCTTGAACCCAACAAGGGCACAACGTCCCTGATCCTCACCTTCCACCGCACCAACCTCCGTATACATTGCATCACCCTCCATCACCTACAAACAGACCCCACCATATGTTTTTCTTTTCCCATCCCTACCGGCTGATTCAGACAGACCATTCCCTCAGTGACTCCCTCATCAGATCCACGCCTCCCACCAGCCCTCACCTCACTCCTGGCACTTTCCCGCCATTACAGAAAGTGCAAAACCTGCACCCACACTTTCCCCTTCACCTCCATCCAAGGCCCCAAAGGATCCTTCTGCATCCGACAAATTTACTTGTACGTGGTTCTGTTCGCCGAGCTGGAAGTTTCACAGGAGGCTCCCAAGCACTGAGGATGTCACCTAGACAGGGGACGAAACGTTTGCAACAAAAACTTCCAGCTCGGCGAACAGAACCACAGCAACGAGCACCCGAGCTACAAATCTTCTCACAAACTTACTTGTATGTCCACCAATGTCATCTACAGGATCCATTGCACCCGATGTGGTCTTCTCTGCATTGGGGAGACAGGAAGCCAACTTGCAGATCATTTCAAAGAACATCCTGGGATACCCGCACCAACCCCACCACTCCACTGCTGAACACTTCAATTCCCCCTCCAAGGACATGCAGGTGCTGGGCCTCCACCACAGGCAAAAGCTTACCACCTGACACCTGAAGGAAGAACGCCTCATATGCTGCCTTGGAAATCTTCAACCACTCTGGATCAATGTGGATTTCACCAGATTCCTAATTTACCCTCCCCTCCACATTATTCCAGTCCCAAGCGTCCAATTCGGCACTGCCCTCCTGACCTGCCCATCACCTTTCCCATCTATCTGCTCCATCCCCTTCTCCCCCACCTTCATCTACCCACCACATTCTCAGCTACCTTCCCCCCAACCATTTATCTCTCAGCACCCTACAGCCCACTAGCCTATTCCTGATGAAGGGCTCACGCCCAAAATGTCAATTCTCCTGCTCCTCGGATGCTGCCTGACCTGCTGTGCTTTTTCAGCATCACACTCTCTACTTTGATCTCCAGCAACCGCAATCCTCCCTTTCTCCGAGCCCTCTCACAGATGTTATAGACCACTCAGCTGAGGTAGCTGGATGTGGGCCTGCAATCTGTAGAGCAGTATTGCTGCAAGAGACAGCACCCTGAGGAACAAACAGGCCAAACAAAATCCAATTCTGTTGCAGTGCAGTGCTCCACATTTTCCACTGCCAGTCACTCAGGGACCAAAATCAAGACTTGTTGCTAACTCTATTGAGGATGACCTCCCATTTATTTCCAAATTTCTGAAGCTGTCTGAATTCTGTAAATGCTGACCATCAGGTAAAACCTTTGGGAATGTGCATTAAGGAATACTACTGCAGTCCCCAAACAATATAAAATTGAAGACAACTAAAATAAGACATATAGCACACAATAACAAAATCCGAGTATTAAGCCAGTTTTGCTGTTCAATAATCAACTGACCTTTGCAATTAATTAAAACCATATTATGGTCAAGCAAAAAGTAAATCTAAAAGGGACAGTTGAAAAAACAAAGTGAACACATTAGAATATCAAATGACCCAGCTTGGAGAGGAGGATGGCACCCTGAGGTCTTGGAGCATATAGATAGATGACAAGACTACCAGCAAAAAGGTTTACTAAACTGAGATTACCAGCTGTACAATACATCTGGCTTTATTAACTTGTACCAGGCGTTTGTGGGCGGCACGGTGGCAGAGTGGTTAGCACTGCTGCCTCACAGCGCCAGAGACCCGGGTTCAATTCCTGCCTCAGGCAACTGACTGTGTAGAGTTTGCACGTTCTCTCCGTGTCTGCGTGGGTTTCCTTCCACAGTCCAAAGATGTGCAAGGTCAGGTGAATTGGCCATAATAAATTGCCCGCAGTGTTAGGTTAGGGGTAAGGGTGGGCTGCGCTTCGGCGGGTCGGTGTGGACTTGTTGGGCCGAAGGGCCTGTTTCCACACTGTAATGTAATGTAATCTAATCTAATGTAATCTAATCTAATCTAAGATACAACATTAAAATATTACAATTCTGCAAGAGGAAGAAATGACTGTGGGACCAAACACCGTTGTCTGATCAGGAATATTTTTGAGGAATTGAGTGAACCATGTCAGGAAAGAAAACCAGAATAAAGCAGTGTTATGAAGATTTGTTAAGATCCAACTTATTGATTTTATTTTTCTTTGAAGAAAACATTAGGTTCAGATATTCTGTTCTGACGAAAGGCCACCAACCTGAAATGTCAACACATTTCTCTCCCCAGATGCTGTCTGACCTGATGAGTACTTCCAGCATTTTCTCTGAACTAGAATTCTCACAATAATAGACCACACAGAGATAGCATTAAACATCAGAATATGGTGTTTCACTTCTGAGACTTGGAATTAATTGATCAGTCTCCACTTATTTCATTTGATAGACAAGAGGCCCAGCTCAATCTCCACAAGACTTGTCGAAAATCACTTGAGCAACTGGGACTTAACCACTGATCCATAATTTTGAAGGATCCAATCTGAATTATTTTGCGTTAGTTGGCTCGGTGGCTCAGTGGTTAGCACTGCTGCCTCACAGCACCAGGGAACCGGGTTCAATTCCCACCTCGGGCAACTGTGTGTGTGTGTGGAGTTTGCACATTCTCCCAGTGTCTGCGTAGGTTTCCTCTGGGTGCTCCAGTTTCCTCCCACAGCCCAAAGATGTGCAGGCCAGGTGAATGGACCATGCTAAATTGCCTGTAGTGTTAAGTGCATTAGTCAGGGGTAAATGTAGGGGAATGGGTTTGGGTGGCGTGCTCTTTGGAGGGTTGGTGTGGACTTGTTGGGCTGAAGAGCCTGTTTTCACACTGTCGGGAATCTAATCTAAACTTGTTGCGAGTACATAGTCATTAAAATAACTACATAAAGGAAAATGGCAATGCTTTTCAGTACAGTCACAACTCTGGCATCTACCCAACAATGTGGAAAATTTCTCACGTCTATCCTATAGAGAAAAAGGACAAATCCAACCCAGCCAATTACCACTTCAGTCTATTCTTGATCATCAGTAAAGTGATGGAAGGTCTCGAAGCTGCTATTGAGCAGTTTAGCAATAACCTGCTCATGGAGGCACAGTCTGGGTTCCATTTCGGCATTTCAACTCCTGACCTCATCAAAGCCTAGGTTCAAACATAGACTAAAGAGCTGAATTAAAGTGGTGAGGTGAGCATAACAGCTGCTGACATCAAGGTCACATTCAACAGTATGGTATCAAGAAGCCCAAGCAAAATTGCAATATATGCATATTGGGGGCAAACTCTCAATTGATTGGAGTCATAACTGACATATGGAAAGATGGTTGGGTTGTTGGAGACCAGGACTCTCTGGAGTTCGACAGGGTAGTATCTTATGCCCAACCATCAGCTCTTTCATCAATGCCTTCCCTCCATCAAGAGCTCAGAAGTGAAAACGTTTGCCAATGATTGCACAACATTCGGCACCATTTGTGTCTCCTCAAAGTGAAGCAGACCATGTTCAAATGCAACAAGACCTGGACAATATTCAGATTTGGGCTGACAAGTGGCAAGCAACATTTGTGCCAGACAAATGCCAGGCAATGACTATCTTCAAAACGAGACAATCCAACCACTGCTATTTGACACGTTCAGTGGTGTTAACATCACTAAATCCCTCACTATCATCGTTGGGATTATGACTGACCAGAAACTCAACTGGACTCAGCACTTGGATACAGAACTGGTTCGAAGGTGGTGGTGGAGGGTTGCTTTTCAGATTGGAGGCCTAGGACCAGTGGAGTGCTACAAGGATTGGTGATGGGTCCACTACTTTTTGCCATTTATATAAATGATTTGGATGTGAGCATAACAGGTATAGTTAGTAAGTTTGCAGATGACATCAAAATTGAAGGTGTAATAGAGAGTGAAAGAAGTTACATCAGAGTAAAATGGGATCTTGATCAGATGGACTAATGGATTGAGGAGTGGCAGATGGAGTTTTAGATAAATGAGGTGCTGCATTTTTGAAAAGCAAATCTTAGCAGAACTTACACACTTAATGGTAAAGTCCTAGGTAGTGTTGCTGAACAAAGAGACCTTGGAGTGCAGGTGCACAGCTCCCTGAAAGTAGAGTTGCAGGTAGATAGGATAGTGAAGGTGGTGTTTGGTATGCTTTCCTTTGTCGGTCAGAGTACTGAGTCCAGGATTTGGGAGGTCATGTTGCAGCTGTACAGGACATTGGTTAAGTCACTTTTGGAATATTGTGTGCAATTCTGGTCTCCTTCTGATCGGAAAGATGTTGTGAAACTTGAAAGGGTACAGAAAAAATTTACAAGGATGTTGCCAGGGTTGGAGGATTTGAGCTAGAGGGAGAAGTTGAATAGGCTGGGGCTGTTTTCCCTGGAGCGTCTGAGGCTGATGGGTGACCTTATAGAGGTTTATATCCTACCTATGCCTCACATGATTATAAATAGACAAGGTCTTTTCCCTGGGGTGGGGGAGTCCACAACTAGAGAGCATAGGTTTAGGGTGAGAGGGGAAAGATTTAAAAGGGCCTAAGGAGCAATGTTTTCGTGTGTGTGTGCGTGCGTGCGTGTGTGCGTGCGTGCATGTATGTGTGCGTGTAATAAGCTGCCAGGTGAAGGCTGGTACAATTACAGCATTTAGAAGACATCTGGATGGGTATATGAATAGGAAGGGTTTGGAGGGATATGGAGCAATTGCAGGCAAATGGGATTAGATTTACATTAGGATATCTGGTCAGCATGAACAAGTTGGACTGAAAGGTCTATTTCTGTGCTATCCACCTCTATGACTTAAACCTAGTGGCCACAAGAGCAGATCAGAGGCTGGGAATCCTGCAGTGAGTAACTCCCGATTCCCCAAAGTCTGTCCACCATCTACAAGACACAAGTCAGGAGTATGACAGAATACGATAACTTGCCTGGATAGGTGCAGCTTCAACAACATTTAAGAAGCTCAACACCAAACAAGACAAAGCAGTCCACTTGATTGGTATGGCATCCACCACCTACACTCAGTAGCAGCAGGACGCACTGCAGAAATTCAAAGATCCTTAGACAGCAACTTCTGAACCCACAACCATTTCTATCTGGAAGGACAAGGACAGCAGGTACATGGGAACACAATCTGAAAGTTCCCCTCCAAGCCACTCACTATCCTAACTTGGAAATAGATCGCCATTCCTACACTACCACTGGGTCAAAATCCTAGAACTCCCTCCCAAAGGGCAAACCTACAACACGTGAACTACAGCAGTTCAAGAAGTCAACTCATCACACGTTCTTAATGGCAACTAGAGACAGGTAATACTGACCAGCGAGTGGCACTCACATCCCATGAGTGAATAAAGAAAAAGTGATGGAATGATTTGGACAGAG
Organism: Chiloscyllium plagiosum; assembly: GCF_004010195.1. Classification (NCBI taxonomy): domain Eukaryota; kingdom Metazoa; phylum Chordata; class Chondrichthyes; order Orectolobiformes; family Hemiscylliidae; genus Chiloscyllium; species Chiloscyllium plagiosum. The sequence continues at coordinate 2,655,704 of NC_057760.1, read as the reverse complement.
GATTAACTGCGACTCTTTGAACTGAACAGTCAAAAGTAAAGTTGGTCGCGACTCACCAATTCACAACCAGTCATAGTCATAGAGATGTACAGCATGGAAATGGACCATTTGGTCCAACCTGTCCAATCCAACCAAATATTCTAAACTAATCTTGTCTCATTTGCCAGCATTTGACCCATATCCCTCTGAATCTTTCCTATTCATACTCATCCAGATGCCTTTTAAATGCTGCAATTGTACCAGCCTCCACCACTTCCTTTAGCAATTCATTTTATACATGTTTCATCCTCTGGGTGAAAAAGTTCCCCCTTCAGTCCCTTTTAAATATTTCCCCTCTCACCCTAAACCTATGCTCTCTAGTTCTGGACTACCCCACCCCAGGGAAAGGACCTTGCCTATTTATCCTATCCAGGCCCCTCATGATTTTATAAACCTCTCCAAGGTCACTCCTTGGCCTCCGACACTCCAAAGAAAACAGCCCCAATCTATTCAGCCTCTCCCAATAGCTCAAAACCCCCAAACCCGGCAACATTTTTGAAATCTTTTCTGTACATGTGCAAGTTTCACACCATCCGTCCTACAGCAGAGAGACCAGAACCGCATGCAGTATGCCAATAGTGACCTCACCAATGCCCTGTGTACACAACCACAACATGACCTCCCAACTCCTATACTTAATGGACTGACCAGTAAAGGCAAGTGTACCAAATGTCGTCTTCATAGTTTAAAGGCAATTTTTAGTTATGGAAAGAATGAAACTGTAAGGGTGACATAATTAAAATGCTGGAGTTAAAAATGGCTCAAATAATGATAGTATAATGGATTGCGTATGGGGTCAGAGTTAGGAAGGTGAATATTGTAAAAACAGTAGGTGGTCTTCATTTAGTTGGGCAACAGTAGCCTGGAAGTCTGATGAGAACTGCGCTCACTTCATTAGAAATTTACATGATTCAAAAAAGAAAATGATTAATTTTTGGCTTAAAAATCCAATCAAAACTTATTTGACATCTCAACTAACATTGTTGCTTTCGAGTGTTATTTCAGAATGGAGCCTTAGTTGGAATCCTGGGAAGTTGGGGGAGTTCTTTTTCCACAAGGTCCTTGGAGGTTGGTGCTATAAACACCAAATTTGGTGGGTGTAAGCCCTGACTTCAGCAGATAAAAAGGAGAGGGAGTCTGCTCAAAGCTGAAAAACAGCTTTAAACCCAGAAGCAAATGAGCTCAGGAAATGCAGGTGTTTCTGAGACAGAGGTACTATGTAAGTGTACAATGGAGCTGGAACTGAGATGTCCATCACCACAAGGATGTAGGAGAGGAATTAGAGAATTTTTAAGCCATAAGAAAGAGTCCCCATGAAATTTTCCAGCTTAGAACAGCTGGGACATGAAGAAGAAATAGAAAAGAAGTTTGGAAGCTTGTTTCATAGCTTGTTTGGTCCCAGGACAAGCAAACAAACCTCCAGGAGCCTGTAAAGGTTTTTCCTATCATTAACAGGATGTGATTGTCACTGCTTGGGCTAGCATGCAACACCCATCCCGAATTGCCTCGTGGGCTGCTAAGATTCAACCATATTGCTGTGGATCTGGAGTTACATGAAGGCCACACCAGGTAAGGACAGTAGATTTCCTTCCCTAAAGTGAACCAGATGGGCTTTTAGAATAATCGGCAGTGGTTGCATGGTCACTACTGGCTAGTTTTATTATTCGATTTTTACAAAATGGAATTCACATTTCATCAATCTGCCATTGTGATCTGATCCCATGTCCGCAGAACATTAAACTGGGGTTCTGGGATTGTCTGTCCAGTGATATTACCAAAACCCCAGAATTTTGGGAGGAGGGCAACATCATAAAAAAAAAAGGGGAATTTGAGTTGAGAATTTTAATTAAGAGTATGCACGATTGAACAAACAGCATTAGAAGTAGGAGCAGGAGAAGGTTACCTGGCCTTTGTGCCTGCCCTACCATTCAACATCATGGTGATCTGTCTGAGGCCTCAACTCTTCGGTGTCAGCTCAGCACAGCACAGCCATCAACTCCCTAATATTGCAAAAAAGTTTCTAACCCCATTTATGATCTAGCCTCCACAACTGAGGCAGAGGATTCCAAATATTCACTACTCCAAGAGAAGATTTTACACAGCTCTGTTTTAAACAAGTGTCCCCAAATTCTGTAACTATGTCCCCTAGTTTGAGATTCCTACATCTTAACATCTACACTGTCAAGGTCCCCAAAAATCCCGTATGTTTCAATTCACTCACTTCTTATTGTGTTTTACATGCTTCTCAATGTAAAATATAAATGTGTCTAGGATAGCGTTAGTTCGTTAGCATTTGTTTTCATTGTTTGCTAGGTAGAAAAATTCATTTTAAACTATGAAATCTTGCCGTGTAATCTTTTTTAGTGTATCACAATATTCAAATTTCCCTTCTCCCTACTGAAATTGCAATATGATAAATACACAGAAGGTAGCAGAGAAACTGCTGATGAACATATTACAAACTGGCATCAAACACAGAACAGTTGTTGCCATTGGTAATAAACATGCTGCATTTCAATGCTGGAGTTAATTAATGACAATTTACAACAATTGTTTGCTATTGTTGTTGCCTCATTTGTTTCCAAGCCTCCAAGTTGGGTCGAGACAACAGGTTACAAATTATTCCGCTACAAATGATTTCATAACACATTTTTCAGAAACTGGTGGCAGCTTCAATAAAGCCCCAATTGTTAAAGCCACAACCCAAAGAGGGTCCCAGGCGAACATCCCTGAACTATGACTATGAAAATTCATCTTAAATTGGAGTGGCGTGGCACAGACAGGATTCTTTGGCGGTGGGGAGGTGGGGGTGTTCCTTCTTCATGGTCAAATAGTCCAGCAATATCCATTGTATCTGGGCAAAAAGTTTTCAGATTGGCGTTGCATACGCTCAGAGCCCCATAAAGAATCATAAAGTAGAACATCACAGCACAGACAGCAGCCTTTCTGTTCTTCACGTCTTGCTGGGTTTCTGAATAAGCAATGCACTCAGTGACACTCTCCCACTTTCACCTCAGCACACCCTTTTCAGGTAACCTTAAACACCTTTACAACTGAAGAGCAAAGTGAAAACTTCAAACAGTGCAGCACATGGCTAACACTGCTGCCTCACCCAGGACCTAGTTTCAATGCCATCCTTGGGTGAGCGTGTGGAACTTTTGTGTTCTCCCAGTGTCTGCAGGAACATCATTCAAGCGCTTCGGTTTCCTCTCGGTCCAAAAGATGTACCAGTTAGATGGATTGGCCATGCTAAATTGCCCATAGTTTCCAGGGGTGAGGGGGCTAGATGGACTAGGCATCATAATTGCAGGGTTACAGATACAGGGTGGGGGGTGGGGATGCTTTTTGAAGGGCCACTGTGGAATCAATAGGCCAAATGGTTTGCTTCCACACTGTAGGGAGTCTATGATACAACACAAATCAGACCACCGTTTTTGAAGATCAAGGAGAGCGCCACATGGCTACATGGGAAGGGAGCAACTTATTCAGCCTGCTACATGCTCATCAAGTCATGGATGTCAAAATTCTAATCCATGCGTTTGTCACCTCCAGACTTTTCTTCCTATGCTCCCTCTCCTGTCCTCCCAATGCTCATCCTTTGTAAAATTTAGTATGTCCATATTCATCCCTCCTGCAGATTCAGGCACACAATAGCCCCCAAAAGCCTCAAGTTCAATAAATCATCCTTATTTAAATATCTCCATGGCCTTGTCCTTAACCCTAACCATCTCCAACTTCCTCCTGCCTCAAAACCTTCTGAAAATGCCAGGCTCGTCAAATTCTGGCCATCTTTGGATCTACCATTCTCTTTGCTCTGTTGTTTGCTGCCTGGTTCCTGCTGTCCAACTATAAACTCTGCCATTCCACGTCCTTCAAGACCTTCGATGAAAAACACCACTTGAACAAGTTCTACATATGACCTATATGCACCTTGAAAACAAGTCAGAATCATTAGAAAATGGTGATTCCAAAACTTTAAGTTAAACATGAAAAAAACTATGTTGTACTTGAGCTGGATTTCATTTGGACCCCAGTTCTAATGCCTCAGTCATGACAACAACAGGCTTCAAATTTTCCCAAGTCTTATGTGGCAAATATCCCTTCCTGTTTTTACTTGCGCTAAGAGCGGAACCCTCAGCAGTGCATTGATACATAAACCCTGAATATCTGAAGGTTTTACAATAATGAAGAGAAATACAAATTATGACAGTACACGGCTGGTGTGTTTTGCTTTTTCAACCCACACACAGGACACCAGATGTCAGATCAGGCTGAAAAAACATCCTATAAGGTTCTAGCTTTCCAACACCTGCTATAAACATTATTATTCCTGTCACTGCAACAATATTTCACCGAGCACATTCACAATGAATCAGTGGCTCCTTGCATCCTGACTCATGCTCAATATCCATTCGTAGAAAATTCAGATACATTGTCAAGTAAAACAGAACACAATTGTGTCGGAAAAAAACATTTACCAAATATTATTAAAAACAAAAATGACTCCTCACAAATTCATTCTCTTTCCAGAGTCTTGGAGACTCAGCAGTAAAATGTTGAACCCTTGTACTATTAATCCCAGACCAGCACTCCATATCTCCAGAACGTTCATCACAGTAAATAAGTGAGCAGAAAAGTGTGATTTGGTGACAAAACACAACAAATTATTAGTCACTTCAATTATATCTTAGTGAAGATTAATTCCTCACTCAACATCATTGACAGATTTCAAAAGTACTTCAGTAGTTGGAGAAAATGTCTTTGGAGTCAGGGAAAGTGTTGTGGACACGGAAATTCATTCTCTTATGCAACCACCCAAGTTCAAGTAAGGTCTTCCAAGAGCAGAACAGAGAAACGTGCAAGCAGCTGCCATCTTTGAACAATTGGCCTTCAGGTTACATCTTTGGAATACTAACACACATGGTCCTTAAAAGGGACTGACGAATTAAACAGAGCTCTCCTGTAACAGCCAATCATGACAACCTTACTATTTGGACAACTCAAGAGCCAAGCAAAGCAGAGCCAGCCAGTGCATATTAAAAAAAATTAGGTAGTAACTGGCAAACTTTACACTCAAAACGTTAACTTAGAAGAAAAACAGCAAAATTAAGAGTTTATAATAAGGTTGAATGGCTTCCGCAAGGTATTACTGCAATGTATCACTGATACAAGGTAGTTCCTGATCAGCTTCAAGATCTTCCTTTGTAAGTATGCTAAGTTAGCTCACTGAGCTGGAAGGTTTATTTTTAGACGTTTCATCACCATGACGAGGTAACATCAGTGAGCGTCGGTGGTATGTCCCACCTCTCTATTTATAGGTCTTGCTTTCTTAAGGTGGGTGATGTCATTTCTGGGTTTTTTTTCTGGGGGAAGGTAGATGGAATCTAAATCAATGTGTTTATTACAGGTCTTAAAGATTAGTATGCAAGGAATAGTTTTCAGTTCATGAGACCAGCACTTCGGTAGAAAGGAGCTGATCCAGTGAAACACAGGCATGGATGTGGAGGTGCCAGTACTGGACTGAGGACAAAGTTTAAAAATAAAACCCACATAACACAGAGTTATAGTCTAACAGGTTCATTTGAAACCGCAAGCTTTCAGAGCCTGAGAAAGGAGTGTCATGGTTGCTTAGGTGGTTAGCGCTGCTGCTTCACAGCGCCAGGGACGTAGGTTTGATTCCACCCTCAGGTGACTACCTGTCTGGAGTTTGCAAATTCTCCCTATGTCTGCGTGGGTTTACTCTGGGTGCTCCGGTTTCCTCCCTTAGTCCAAAATTTGCAGGTTAAGTGAATTGGTCATGCTAAACTGCCCATATTGTTCAGGGATGTGTAGATTAGGTGCATTAGTCAGGGGAAAGTAGAATAATAGGGTAGGGGAATGGGTCTGGGTGCATTACTCTTCAGCAGGTCAGTGTGAACTTGTTGGTCAAATGGCCTATTTCCACACTGTAGGGGTTTTATGGTTCGATAACCTGGCATCATGTGATTTTTGACCACGAAACAGAGACCACTCCTTATCCAGGAGAATCAAAATTTTAAGGGATTATAGAGCACGCTTTAAACTAACAGAGTGGGTCATGGGGAAGGAAAATGGTTTCAAAGCAAAAGGACATGGTGACATTGCAGGTCAGCTAGTTGGAAAAGAATAACCGAGGTGGGACAGAAAGGAATAGTGTGCAAACTTGGAAATTAACAGCGAATACGTCAAAAGGGGGAAAATGTTGACAGAAAGCTAAATTAGTGACCCTTTACTCAAACGCACATAGAATTCAGAAAAAAACAAATCAATTAATGGGATATGAGGAAAAGGCAGTAAAGTGGGAGTTGAGGATTAAATCAGCCACGATCGAATGATTGAGCAGACGCAACGAGTGGAATGGCCTACATCGGTTGCTGTCTTCTGGTCAAGAAATCACTTTTCAACGAAATATGTTTAAGTATGTTACCATGGATGTACACTCAAACAGAAAATGGAAGAAAAGAGTTTTGGGTATATGCTGTCCATCAGTGATTATGGTCGAGCTACCGCAGTGGTCATTGAGCTTGGCAATGAGCTCATGCTCCAGAAACTGGGAGCTGGTGACTTGGTCACGTCAAGAGATGCCAAAGATATGAACAAGACATCAAAGGCGTAAACTTTCCTGCTGTCAAACAAACATTGTTACAGGTCTCACTCCTGTTGGAGTATACTGTAGATGAAGGCTTGATAAACGTTCAGCCAGGCTTTTGTTTCACACTTCTGGACATCATTACTGCAGTTTTTGTAATGCATGACTTCAGCATTAAATAACAGATGGTTGGGGATTGAGGTGGCTAGATAGGTGAAGCTAATAACTTCAGCTCACATTATTGATTGATGGCAATATAGCAACATTCTGGACTGTGACATTAGTCTTCCTGATGCTGATGGTCAAATCAAATGCTTTAGAGGCAATAGAGTTTGTACATTTGATATGAAGATGTCCCACAGTACGGTACAGAATATTGCTACAGTACTGATGAGGACTTGGCACATTTTTGTTATAGATCTCAGGCAAGCAAAGTTAAACAGCTTTGTTAGTCCTGGCACATGAGTAGATACCTTTACGAGGTAGTCTGAAGACATGCAACAGCAATAAAATACTAAGTGTTAGAGGGTTGGTGTCAGAACACCTATTTGATTTCACTGTGGATGTCAAAGAGTGTCAATGTTGCCCAGTGATAGCATCATGGATGAGATCTGTCATCGAAACAGGAGATCATATCAATACCTTCAGCAGAAACCCACTTTCTTCAACTGATTAAGCAGCTTGGTAGCTAGCTACCTGATGAGGGAACAGTGCTCTGAAAGCTTGTACTTCCAAATAAACCTGTTGGACTATAACCTGGCACTGTATGGTTTTTTAAACTTTATCTTTCATTCATAGCATAATTTTGCAGCTGCTTAACTAAGATATAGTGTCAATTGCCAATGCTCCAGTTCTGAAACTGCACTGAGATTAGAGTAGATCCATTTAGCTAGAATCTGCAGTCTGACGAGGGCAATGCAGATTAACGTTCAGCAAGGAGCTGCCTTGATAGCTCTTGCAATTGCTGCAGTCAGCCTTTTTTTGACCAGGGTCACAACCTTTGCATATACATGAGGTATTGCCCCTCCCTTCTGCAGAGGCAGAAAGAAAATGTGCAGATGCTGCAGCGTACCCGTTCCTGTGTTTGACAAGTTTGATGTTACAGCATCCAACCTGGACCTTTGCCTGTGGTTGGTGTACTGTGGCTTGGACATCCAACTCTGCCATAACTGGCAAGCTCTCGTTTGGTGTCGGGACCTTCCTCAGCGACAAGACAGCACAACTCAAAGCAGCATTCCAACTTCTGTTGCAAATATTTATTGTAGTCGGTGATGACCTCTCCATTCTCAACCCTAAGTTATTTGCTGATAGTATTACTTCAAGCAGTCTTCTGACCAGAACTCAGAGCAGTAATGTGTCATACAGTTCTACAGCACGGAGACAGGCCCTTTGGCCCCAAACTCATCTATGCTGACCATAATGTCCATCCATGCTAACCATATTTCCCTGCATTTGTATCCTTCTAAACTTTCCTATCCATGGATTTGTCCAAATGCCTTTTAACTATTGTTAATGTATCTGCCTCAACCACTTTGCTGGCAGCTCATTCTCTATGCACATCACCCTCTGTGCACAAAAAGTTGCCCCTCCAGTTCACTTTTATTCCCCCCCCCGCCCTCGCATCCTCCGTTCCCCAACCCTGGGAGAAAGACAGAGTGCATTCACTTTATCCAGTCTCTCATGATCTTATATATCTCTAAGATTCCCCTCTCATTCTCCTACGCTCTAAAGAAAAAACTCCGAGCTTATCCAACTTCTCCCGATAACTCAGACTATGGAGTCCAGGTAACACCCCTGTAAATTTCTTCTGCACTCTTTCCAGTTTAATAATATCCTTCCTATAGCAAGGTGACCAAAACTGAACACAATACTCCAGGTGCGGCCTCACCAACACTCTGCACAACTGCAACATAACTTCCCAACTTCTAGACTCAATGCCCTGACCGATGAGGGCCAGTGTGCCAAAAGCCTTCTTTACTGCCCTGTCTATCTGGGCCTGTACTTTCAGAGAACCATGCACCTGAACTCCAAGGTCCCTCTGTTCCACTACACTCCTTCAGGCCCTACCATTCACCATGAAACTCCTACCTTTATTTGACTTTCCAAAATGCAAGGCCTCACATTTATCTATATTAGATCATAGAACAGTACAGGACAAGCCCTTCGGCTCTCGATGTTGGGCTGACCTTTCATCCTACTCCAAGATCAGACTACCCTAAATACCCTTTATTGTACCATCATCCATGTGCCTATCCAAGAGTCGCTTAAATGTCCCTAACATATCTGACTCTACTCCCACTGCTGGCAATGCATTCCACACACCCACCACTCTCTGTGTAAAGAACTGACCTCTGACATCTCCCCTAAACTTCCCCCTAATCACCTTAAAATTATGCCCTCTTGTGATAGCCATTTCTGCCCTGGGGAAAAGTCTCCGACGATTCACTATCTATGCGTCTCATCATCTTGTACACCTCTATCAAGTCACCTCTCATCCTTCTTTACTCCAATGAGAAAAGCCCTAGCTCCCTCAACCTTTCTTCATAAGACACACCCTCCAGTCCAGGCAGCATCCTAGTAAATCTCCTCTGTACCCTCTCTAAAGCTTCCACATCCTTCCTATAAGGAGGTGACCAGAACTGAATACAACATTCCAAGTGTGGTCTAACCAGGGGTCGATAGAGCTGCAGCATAACCTTACGGCTCTTAAACTCAATCCCCTTGCTAATGAAAGCCAACATACCATACACCTTCTTAACAACCCTATCCCAACCCTATCAACTTGGGTGGCAACTTTGAGGGATCTATGGACCCACATGGACCCCAACATCCCTCTGTTCCTCCACACTGCCAAGAATCCTGCCTTTAACCCTGGATTCTGCGTTCAAATTTGACCTTCCAAAATGAATCACTTCACACTTTTCCACACTGAACTCCATCTGCCACTTATCAGCCCAGTTCTACATCCTGTCAATGTCCCACTGCAACCTAACAACAGCCTCCCCACTATCCACAACTCCACCAATCTTTCTGTCATGAACAAACTTACTAACCCACTCTTGCATTTCCATTCCTAAAAATCACAAAGAGGAGGTCCGGAACCAATCCCTGCAGAACACCACTGGTCACAGAGCTCCAGGCTGAATACTTCCCATCTCCCATCTGTCTTCTATGGGCCAGCTAACTCTGTATCCAGACATCCAAATTTCTCTGTATCCCATGCCTCCTTACTTTCTGAATGAGCCTAACAAGGGGTACCTTATTAAATGCCTGTTCCACTGCTCTACATTCAATCTGTTTTGTCACATCCTCAAAGAATTCAATAAGGCTTGGGAGGCATGACCTGCCCCTCACAAAGCCACGTTGACTATGGTTTGCCAAGTAATAATAAATCCTGTCTCTCAGAATCCTCTCCAATACTTTGCTTAACACTGACCAAAGACTGTATGGTCTGTATTTTCCAGAATTATCCCTATTACCTTTCCTGAACAGAGGAATAACATTTGTCACCCTCCAATAGACAGTGAGGACACAAAGATCATTGCCAAAGGCACAGCAGTCTCTTCCCTCGCTTCCTGTAGTAACCTTGGGTATATCACATCTAGCCAAAGGGACTTATCAATTCTTGTTATTCAAAATTTCCAGCACATCCTCCTTCTTAACATCAACCTGTTCAAGCGTATCAGCCTGTTTCACACTGTCCTCACAAATGTCAAGGTCCCTCTCTGTAGTGAATACTGATGCAAAGTATTCATTAAGGATCTCCCCTATCTCCGTTAACTCCAGGCGGAAGTTCCCTCCACTATCCCTGATCGACCCTACCCTCACTTTGGCCATCCTCTTGGTCCTCACAGAAGTGTAGAAGCCTTGGGGGTTTTTCTTCATCCTACCCGCTAAAGCTTTCCTCATGCCCTCATCGAGCTCTCAAGTCCTTCAGTTCTTTCTAGAACCCTGTCTGATCCTTGCTTCCTCAACCTTAACTAAGCTTCCTTCTTCCTCTTGACTAAATGTTCCACATCCCTTATCACCCAAGGTTCCTTTACCCTCCCATCACTTCCTTGCCTCAGTGGGACAAACCTATCCAGCCCTAATGCTCTCTCAAGAACCTCCACATTTCTGTCATGCATTTCCCCGAGAACATCTGTTCCCAGTTTAGGCCCCCCCCTCACTTTTCTCAGCCTCCCACTTGCCAGAGGTCCCTTTGCCTGCAAACAAACCACTCCAATTAACCCCTGCCAGCTCCTGTCTAATTCCATCTAAATTTGTCTTGCCCTTATTTAGAACTTGAACTTGTGGACCAGTTTTGTCCCTCTCCATAACTAGGTCCACAGTTGTTTATCATTTAGATAAACAAAGAGAATTTAGAAAGCATGGTTTGCAGATGACACCAAAATTGGCGTTAAAGCGGACAGCCAAGGTTATCGCAGAGTACAAAGGGATCTTGATCAATTGGACCAATGGGCCAAGAAGTGGCAGATGGAGTTTAATTTGGATAAATGTGAAGTGTTGCATTTTGGTAAAACGAACAAGGGCAGGATTTATACAGTTCATGGTATGGCCCTGGGGAATGCCGTTGGCTATTATGCGATTCCATCCCCGGCTACCTTAAACCCACTCTTGGTGTTTACTTCAGATCAAGCAAAAGAGGTTGGATGACGGAGCAAAACTCTTCTGACCTTATTGAGGTTAGTTTTGAGGATGTTTTTAAAACATTAAGAATGCTATTGACATCATTGGGTAGGCCTGGGGTGAGGTCAGTTAAGGACTGCTTGCGTGCAGTTTGGCAGAAGCTTCTCCCAGATTTCTCTTCATGATTTTAAAGGTGTTGAACCATCAGAGGAGCTTCCAGTAATCAAAGAACATGGCGTTACTCTTGCAAAGCAAGTTGGCTTTGAAGAAATGGAGACTGATCTGCAACTTGATGCTGAGGAGGAAATTGAAGCTCGAGATGACGACAATGAAGTCCAGGATTCAACACCATAAGAACCTTTCACTTGTCTTTTGCCTTCTTTCCTGAGGGAAATTGAGAAGCAGCTGCAGCTCTTAGAAGACAATGATTACAGTGAAGAATGCAGGATAGCAGTTCATTACATCAAGTCTTATCTGCACCCTATGAACAGCTTCTTCAAGAAAGAAGAAAGATGGTAAACCAAAAACTAGATGCCTTTTTTAAGCCAACCCAAGAAACAGTCGGAGGACCATAAATCACAGTCATCCACTTCCGGACTTACTTTCATCATAATCCTGCACTCAGAACTGCACTTGAAAGCAATGATGACTCTCATGATGACCCTCAGCTCCTCTCGTAATACAATACTGTAACTCAGCAAACTCTCAAACCCCTTAGTGTTAAATTTATTATTTCATGAAAATATATGGTTTTAGCATTTACATGGACTGTGGTATTGTGTTAGGCTGATTTTCTATAACATGAAGTTGCACTAGAACACAACTACTGTTATAGCCGGACAAACCGTACATGGTTCTTTGAAAGTTGCGTCACTGCTAGACAGGGTGGTATAAGGTGTTTGACATGCTTTACTTCATTCCTCAGACCACTGAGTAAATGAGTTGGGACATCATGTTGTGGCTGGACAGGTCACTAGTGAGGTCACTTTTGGAGTTGTGTTCAGTTCTGGTCACCCTGCTATAGGAAGGATATCATTAAATGGTGGCACGGTGGCACCGTGGTTAGCACTGCTGCCTCACAGCTCCAGAGACCTGGGCTCAATTCCCACCTCAGGCAACTGTGTGTGGAGTTTGCACATTCTCCCCGTGTCGGTGTGGGTTTCCTCCCCTCCGGAATTTGTAGTGGTTTGAATCTGGAACTGACAACCGGAAGCGAGTTGCCGGAGGAAAGATCACAGAAGTGCTTCACAGGAGGCTCCCAAGCACTGAGGATGTCACCTAGACAGGGGACGAAACGTCTGCAACACAAATTCCCAGCTCGGCGAACAGAACCACAACAACGAGCACCCGAGCTACAAATCTTCTCTCAGACTTTGAACACAGAGGGTAGTTTTGTATGTGGAATGAGCTGTCAGTGCAAGTGGTAGATGCTGGCACAGTTACAACATTTAAAAGACATTGGACAGGTACATGAATAGGAAAGAGTCAAAATGTGTGGCACTGGAAAAGCATAGCTGGTCAGGCAGCATTCAAGGAGCAGGAGAGTCAACATTTCAAGCACAAGCTCAGTCCTCACTTTCCCCCACATGAACAGCAAAGATTTAGAGCAATACGGGCTGAACACAGGCAAGTGGGATTAGTTTGGTTTGAGAAAGTTGGTTGGCATGGACAAGTTGGACTGAAGGACATGTTCAGTGCTGTATGACTCTAAGACAGCAGTGAAGCAATGTTATTTTGCACTTGGTATAAATTTATTATCGGTACCTCACATAGGCAACTAAAACAATTTTCCCAGTATCTAACCAAAGCAATTCAAACCACCAACAAAAAAACTCATTCACCTGATCTGATATTTGTGGGATCTTGCTACGTGTAAAGTAGCTCTTGTATTTATTCACACAAGAGTGCAATTCAATAAATAAGTCTTCTGATGCACTGAGTCATTTTAAAATGCTCTCTTCAAATACTGCAAATGTACCAGTGTAATTTCATGGAATGCTATGGAGCTGTTTAGGAAAAAACTCAAACGTTCAGTAGAGTCTGGAGACTGTAACACTACTAAATTTGACAATCAACTTTTGACCACGTCATCCATTGCCTGGCAACTGGAAGCAGTGTCACACGGAGATTCATTGTATGTTTGAATGACTCACTTCAATATCCGCAGGAGTGTAAATACTGCAAAACCCAGGTCCCATCTGGGCAGTAGCCTGCGAATCTGCACTGAATCACATCAGATTTTCCACTCAATGAGATTTCGATAAAATCACAATCATGGTATTTGTGTTCAACAGAGGAATTAAGAGACTTTTTAAAAAATTTGAACATGGATGGTTTTATCTAATGAGGATACAATGATTAATGTTGTATCTTGCTCAAATTAAACCATCAAATTAAGAGATGGCTACAAATCTAATTGCTCTCAATTTAGAAGTAATAGCTCCTATAATCTCCTTTAGGAGAGCTAAATTAAGCTTCTATACTGCTCAGACCCTGAAAATATTTGGGTTACAGTTCATCTAACCCTAGCTGACAGACTTAAGCACCAGAATGGATTCCCATCAGAAGGTTCTCACATTCAAAGCTTGCCACAAACTTGGCCCAAGGGTTGATGTCTTTTTTAAAAAAAAATGTATTACATTGTCTACTAAATTCACCTTTATGCAATTTTACCACACAAAAGGCCATTCAATTGGACAGTCACAGAACTCTAAAAGTATAGAATCAGAGATGTACAGCATGAAACAGACCATTCGGTCCAACTCGTCCATGCCAACTAGATATCCTCACCTAATTTAGTTCCATTTGCCAGCATTTGGCCCATATCCCTCGAAAACCTTCCTATTCATATACCCATCCAGATGCCTTTTAAATGCTGTAATTGTGTCAGCCTCCACCGGCAGCTCATTCCACACGCACCACCCTCTGTGTGAAAACGTTGTCTCTTAGGTCTCTCTTAAATCCTTCCCCTCTCACCCTTAACCTATGCCCTCTACTTCTGGTCTCCCCCACCGCAGGAAAAAGATCTTGTCTATTCACCCTATCCATGCCCCTCATGATTTTATAAACCTCTAAGGTCACCCCCTCAGTCTTCGACACTCCAGGGAAAACAGCCTCAACCTATTCAGCCTCTCCCTGTATTTCAAATCCTCCAACCCTTGCAAAACCCTTGTAAATCTTTTGTGAACCCTTTCAAGTTTCACAACTTCCTTCCGATAGGAAGGAGACTAGAACTGCACACAATATTCCAAAAGTGGCCAAACCAATGTCCTGTACAGTTGCAACATGACCTCCCAACTCTGATAGTCAATGGTCTGACCAAGAGAAAGCATATCAAACACCTTCTTCACTTTCCTATCCACCTGCGACTCTACTTCCAAAGCACTATGAACATTCACTCCAAGGTCTCTTAGTTCATCAACACACCCCAGGACCTTACCATTAAGTGTGTAAGTCCTGCTCTGATTTGCTTTTGTACGATAAAGTTGCATCAAGGTGAACTGAGTAGGCACTGTAATACATGCTTTTTTTTTTAAAAAAGACATCTCTTTCTTAGCATTTTAACTATTCAACACGCAAACAGTTCAGCGTAGACCAAGAAACCTTCCTAGACATCAAGACTGATTTACTATTTCGCACGGTGAGCTGCACGCAATCAAATTCAAATGAATGCATACCTGATTGATGCACAAGTGTGATCCAGGGATCAATTCCAATGTATGGGAATTACTGGTTGTTCACATCCAAAGTGAAATAAATTAGGATCAAACCTTACAACGAGCGCTGTACATATCTTAAAATCTGACAGAATTATAAACTCTCAAATAATAAGATTTTATTTTGACTGGGGGCAGGGGGAGGGGAAGAGGGGGAGAAAGGGGGGGGGGGGGGGGGGGAGAAAAAAGGTGTGACGGAAATGATTTATTTCAGCTGGTTGATCCAGAACTATTTCTATTTATTTCAAATAAAATAGTTCCCTGGTGGTATTTGACTCTTATGTTCCTGATTTGGGTTTCCTGCTGTTATTCACAATTGCATAATATTTTGCTGTGTTTCGAATGTGATGCCCGAGATATTTTTGGAGAAAGAAAGAGATCTGTCTTTTTTTTTCTGGTTTGTTGAGCAGAGAATCATGGCTCTCACTCAGAGCTGCTTGCTGTGCGCAAGTGGCTGAAAGTACAGCGGAATGTGTAGCTCAAGGGGAATTTGCATACCAGTGCGGCTGCCATGAACAGGCTGGGCTTGGTGCCAGATTCATGTTTGCCACTGAAATGCATTAAACCCTTAAAGCGTGACTGCCCTCTGAAACAAACAATTCATTTTGAAGCATGGAAACCAAGCACTGTAGCTAGTGTAGTGTTTCAGCCTGAAGCACATTATAAACATATCTACAATCAAACTGATGAACATGCTGTACTAAATACTTTTGTGTGGGCTTTCTATTTGGAACTCCAGCACCTGTCTGCATTTAATCACAGAACTAATTCATTTGAAAGTCGTTTCTGTTATCACTTTAACCTCTAATAGCTGGGTGCAAAACGTAATATCTCTGGAAAATTTGTTGCTGCATCTGTGTTATAATAAACAGTAGCAAGTTTGTCATTGCAGCCGAAATTCATATTGTGGTGCAAACTCCCTCCTCCTGCCACCTTGAAGAAACAAAATTCTAACTGAGCCACATCACTTTGGTTTAGAATAGAAGGAAACAGAAAAAGTTCCCACTGCAACATACAATTTTCCATAAGCTCAACTTGCTGGAGAAATCCTTTGCATTTACGAACTAGATGGAAAATACTTCCACGTATCAACTTCACAAAATTCCCAACAGGACAGTGCTACAGTCCACTCCCTAACAAGGAGCAGCTGCAGACACCTCGGAGATGGCCTTTGCACCTACCAATAACTTTTGCTTAAAGAAATAAAGGAGGCGGACACAACTACAACATTTAAAAGGTATAGGAATAGGAAGGGTTTAGAGGGATATGGGCCAAATGGGACTAGATTAATTGAGGATATCTGGTTGGCATGGACGAGTTGGACTGAAGGGGTCTGTTCCTATGCTATATATCGCTATTTATTTATTTATAATCCCATTTATTTATGCCAAATCTCACAAAATTGATAAAGATATGTAATTCTACTTGCTTTTTCCAATCATATCCAAAGACAATTCTGGACTGTACGAACATAAGAGTACTTACTCGGTTGACTGCTCAGCTCTGTCCCTCAGCCAGATCATTGCTGATCTGAGCATGGCCCAACTCCACTTTTCGGTGTGTCTGTAAGCCTGTGTCGTTCAAAAATCTCACCTTGGCCTTGAATCTAGTTAATGACCCAACCTTCACTGCAGGGAATGTCAAAATTGATAACCTTTGGAGGAAAATTCCCTTAAATCTCCACCTTAAATAGGAAACCCTTGATCTTTAAATTGCGGTCCCTGGCTTTAGATTTCCCCATCAGGGGAAAGTCAGACATCACACAACACCAGGTTATAGTCTTGACAAAGGAGCAGCGCTCTGAAAGCTTGTAATTTCATATAAACCTGTGTGACTTCTGACTTTGTCCACCCCAGTCCAACCGGCACCTCCACATCATGGCTAACCTCACAAAGAAACATTCTCACTGTATCTACCCTGTCAAGTCCCCCTCAGGATCATAGATGTTTCAGTAAGATCACATTTCATTCTTCTAAACTTCAATAAGTAAAGCGTCAACCTGCTCAAATTCTCTTCAGAAAGTGACCTCTCCATTCCAGCGACCTGCCTAGTGAACCTTCTCTGAACTGTCTTCAATGCAGGCCTTATGTAATGGGACCAAACCTGTACACAGTATTCTGTGTGTTCTCATCAATACAATGACATTTGCACTTTTCCATACATTTATATTCCATGTTATTAAAAATAGTGGCCACCATTCTATTTGCCTTCCGAATTATAGCTGTACCTGCATACTAAGCTTGTGCAATTCACTCTAAGGATAGCCAGAGCTTTCTATTACACACCATGCAAAGTCAACAAACTCTCAGTCTCACATCATACTCTATCTACCAAATTTGTGCCCACTCATGGAACCTACTTATATTCTATTGCAGACACACTTGTATTGTTATACATTCAGCAAATTTGATTATGTCACACCTGTCCATTCATTTAAGTTATTAATAAAGATTGTAAATAATTGAGAATTCTCTGTTCCCTGTATTGAAATTCTAAAAAATCAGTTTTTAATACATTAGCTTCCAATGTATTTGGGGAACAGAATACCAGAGACAAACACAATATCTCCCCCCCCCCCACCACAAAAGGGCTAACCCAGGAGATCCCAGAACCAAATTCTATCTGAGCTCATATTTCTAATTTGTACTTTTGTCCAATTTAGACTCAGTCATGCAGCACAGAAACTGACCCAACTTGCCCTCGTCAACCAGACATCCCAATTTGACCTAGCCCCATTTGTCAGCATTTGGTCCATGTCCTTCTAATTCATATATCCATCCATATGCCTTTTACATGTTCTAACTGTACCTGCCTTCACCACTTATTATGGCAGGTTATTCCATACACGCACCACTCTCCACATGAAAATGTTGCCCCTTAGGTCCCTTTTAAATCTTTCTCCTATCTTCTTAAACCCAAGTCCTCTAGGTTTGGACTCCCCCATCCTGGGGTAAAGACCATGGCTATTCACCCTATCCATGCCCCTCATGATTTTATGAACCTCCATAAAGTCAGTCTCCAATCTTCCAGAGCAAAAAGCCCCAACCTATTCAGTTTTTCCCTGTAACTCAAATCCTCCAGTCCCAGCAATATCCTTATAAATCTTTTCTGCACTCTTTCAAGTTTAACATTCTTCCTATAACAGGAAGTCAGAATTGTCTGCAGTATTCTAAAAGTGACCCAACCAATGTCCTGTACAGCTCTAACATGACATCTCAACCCCCCTTCTTAATGCACTGACCCACACCTTCACCACCCTGCTTGCCTGCAGCTCCGCATTCCAGGAACGATGCAACTGCACCCCTAAGTCTAGAAAGCATTTTTTTTGGTCACTGGCTGTTAATGCAAGGAAGCCCCTGATTTGGGAATGGTGACTCTGTCTCGTTGAGATGAGGTGCTCTGTACAGTTCTTATGTTATTCCTATATGACAGAAGTAGCAGAGTAAGCTATTCAGCCCCTCAAGCCTGTCCCACCATTTAACAAGATCCTGACTGATCTGCCCTAGGCCTTAACTCCTCTTCATGGCCCTCAACTTGTCAACATTTCAAACTTCTTTAAATACTTTAGCAATCTAGCTTCCCCAAGTCCCTAAGGTAGGAGATTCTAGACAACCATTATCCTCTCAAAGAAATTCCTCTGCATCTCAGTTTTAATTAAGTTTCTCCTCACTCGAACTATATTCCCTCGTTCAAGATTCCACTAGCGGAGGTAACATTTGGTCCATCATGCTTGCATTGGTTTCATCACCTATTTTCTCGACATCTATCCTGTCAAGCCCGCTCAGAATATTTGCATGCTTCAGTAATATCACCCCATATTCTCTAAACTCCAATGAATAAAGGCTTAACCTGTTTAGCCATTGATATGTCAACTCCTTCATCCCAGAAATCAGCCTAGGGAATCTCTTTTGAACTGCCTCCAGTGCTAGCATATCTTTTCTTAAACAAAACTGTACTCCAGGTGTGGCTTCACCAACACCTTGTACATTTGTAGCAATATTTACTTGCTTTTAAACTTCACCACCCCAGCAAAGGCAAAATCCCAATTGCCTCCTTGATCACTTGTTGTACCTGCACGCTACCCCTTGCGTTTCATGCATAAAAACATCCAGATCTCTTTTTTTTTTATTGCATCTTGTTGGTGTATCTCCATTTAATAAGAGTCTGCTTTTTGATTCTTCCTACCAAAATGCATGACTTCACACTTTCCTTCATTAAGCTCTAAAGGCCAAGGTTTTGCCCATTCTCTCGATCCATCTATATCCCATTGCTGATCCCTTACATCCTCATCATAACACACCCTCTCATCTGGGTTTCATATTGTCAACAAATTTACAAGCATTACACTTTGCTACCACTGCATTTACAAAGGAGTTTTGTTGGTTTAAAAATCCACCTGATTCACTAATGCCCTTTAAGGAAACGAGTGTACCAGCCTTATCTAGTCTAGCCTATATATGACTCAAGCACCACAGTCACGCAGTTGACTCTTGGGCAACAAATGCTGGTCTAGCCAGCAACATCCACAGACCATGAACTAAGTTTAAAAATGGGTAAGCATTCAGATTTTGTCACAACAAATTCAAGCTGAGAAGACTCATCATGCTTAGCAGGATTTCATTAAAACTGCAACATCAATTCAACCATTTATATCATTCCTCTTAGTAAGGTGTCAAAACTTATGAATTTTTTTTAAATGTGGGACAAAACAATCCATTACTTTGAGCAAGACGACAATGTGGGAACTGCACAAACAGTTTCTTATCTCAATTACACACTGCTGTCCTATTCACAGGGCATAGCTTTCTCCACATCAACTGCCACATTTTGTACAATTAAATTTTAAAGTGACATGCAGGAATAGAATTGCGACCCTCTAATCTCCCAGCTATAAGCATCAAAACGAAGTCTGAATGGGGGAAAATGAGAAGAAAAAAAAAATCCAGTTAGACCTGTACTAGGTTAGCATATTTCAGATGTAGAGGTGCTGGTGGTGGACTGAGGTGGACAAGTTAAAAATCACACCCCACCAGGTTGTAGACCAACAGGTTTATTTGGAAGTACTGTACAAGCTTTTGGAATGCTGCTCCTTTGTCAGGTAGCTAGTGGAGCAGAATCAGAGGACATAGAATTTATAGCAAAAGATCGCGGTGTCATACAACTGATACAATATATTGAACAAGCCAAGATCGCTATCAAGTCTTTCATCTTTTAGATTGGAGTAGATTCCCTACGGTATGGAAACAGGCCATTTGGCCTAACAAATCCACACCGACCCTCCGAAGAGTAACCCACCCGAAGACATTCCCCTACATTTACCCCTGACTAATGCACCTAACATTATGGGCAATTTAGCATGGCCAATTCACCTGACCTGCACATCTTTGGATTGTGGGAGGAAACCAGAGCACCCGGAGGAAACCCACGCAGACACAGGGAGAATGTGCAAACTCTAAGCAGACAGTTGCCCGAGGTGGGAATTGAACCCAGGTCCCTGGCGTGGGAAAGCAGCATTGCCAACCATTCATGCTACAATTTTAGAATGGGTTGCAGGTTTTGATTCATTAACATGTAAATCGCAGAACTTTTTCAAGTCACATTCAAGTTAACCTAAGCTTTTATGTAAAAGTGACATCTCAGCTCAGACAATGCATTAGCCTCACATCTTTAGAGTCTATACTCAGCCAACGTTGTCTTTCGCATACACTGCAGGCAAGGATGCCCTGAGGCACGGTACATTGGTGAGACAAAGCAGACATTATGGCAATGGATGTATGGACACTGCGCAACAATTTCCAAACAGGGATGTTCCCTCCCAGTCAGAGACATTCAGGCTCGGATCTTCGGGTGACCATCTTCCAAGGTAGACTTCGGGATATGCAACAACGCAGAGTGGCTGAGTAGAGGTTGATAGCCAAGTGCGGTACCCATGAGGATGGCCTCAACTGGGACCGTGGGTTCATGTCTTGCTATAGATGACCCCAACACACTGTATACTCTCACAAACACAAGCGCACATACACACAGTCATACTGTCTCACTCACACAGACTCTCTCTCATACATGCGCTCTCAGGCGCATGTGCACACACACAGAGCCCACATACACCATATACTCCATCACACTCATGCGCAGGCCATTAACTACGCACGTACTCTCTCTCTGCGTCACATGCACATGTACACACATTAGTCTATGGGATGACTTTGCATTTGCAGAATTGTATTTACAGATATATTCTATATTGTTCAAAAAGCACACAATCTGTAGGCAATCTGTGTGACATTTTATAAGTTCCTACTTTGGAAATAGAACCAGTATGACTCAAGGTCGGAATACTTACCTCACACCTTTAAAGCATTGTCTGAGCTAAGATGTCCCTTTTTTAAAAAATAAAACCTTGTTATCTCAGGAACATGACTCGAAGGAAGTTCTGGGATTTACATAATGTATCAAAACCTGCAACCCATCCTATATAAAAAAGGTAAGTCTTAGAAGCAATCTAGGTTTGTTCAATATATCGCATCAGTTGTACTACACTGATATTTTGTTGTAAATTGTGTCCTGGCTGCTCCTTTAACTACCTAACAATGGAACAGTGTTCCAAAAGCTTGTCCTTCTAAATAAACCGGTTGGACTATAACCTGGTGTTGAGAGATTTTTTAAAGCATATTTCAGAGCAATGAGAAGGTGAATTAAAAGGGGAGTTAATCTACTAACTACAAACTGCATACACACAAGCCACACTAGCACAAAGCAACCTCAAAGTGGAATTTCACCACTAAGATTCTAAAGGCACCAAATCTGAAGAATTACTTTTTTTGAAACTCCACTAACAGCACAGGAGATTAAAAGTCTAGTGAAATTTACAATGTTGAGAGTTGGGTCAAACCATATACAACAGTGAATGGAACACAAGACATACCATGAAGCAGGGCTTTGGATTGGCCTGAACCTGCTGACTCAATTAGGTGAGAAAGCCAGCATACACAGTTACGATCTAAACCCAGGAACCAAGTGCATTTGAATATCCCATTGCTTTGCCTCTACTACCCTGCCGCCAAGGATCAGATACCTAGGCTGCAACCGCATACCAGCTTTGGCAACACACTGAAATAGGTTCTGCTGTATTGCAACATTGAAGTCAGTGTGTAGACTAAGATTCATTTAAACCACCTCAGGTCAAATTGTACAGCAGCTGATAGCTAACAGCAGAAATTCAGGTTCCAGATTGGAGTGGAAGCACATTCTTCCACAAGTGTTTAACATTCTCAGAAAAGAAGGTTCTTCCTGACATATTACTCATGGTAGCACTGAATATTTTATAGACTTCCCCTGATTGTAAAACCTAAAGTTCAGTCATCTTTCACAGAATGGTTACAACACAAAGGAAACTATTCCACTCATTACAATAGCAATTCATCTGGTTCAATTCCACTGTCTTTTCCTGTTGCCGTACAAGGCATTTCTTCATTAATTGTCCAATTCAGTTTTGAAAGATGTAATTAAATGCTCCTCCACAATGCTTTAAGACATTGCATTATCTGAAAAAGTCTTCTTATACACTTAATGGTTAGGTCAGAGGGAGTGTTGCTGAACAAAGAGACCTTGGAGTGCAGGTTCATAGCTCCTTGAACGTGGAGTCGCAGGTAGATAGGATAGAGTTCTGAGGGAGGTGGCTGAGGAAATAGCGGAGGCGTTGGTTGAGATCTTTCAAAAGTCACTGGACTCCGGGAAAGTCCCAGATGATTGGAAGATCGCTGTTGTAACCCCCTTGTTCAAGAAAGGATCAAGGCAAAAGATGGAAAATTATAGGCCAATTAGCCTAACCTCGGTTGTTGGTAAAATTCTAGAATCCATCATTAAGGATGAGGTTTCTAAATTCTTGGAAGAACAGGGTCGGATTAGAACAAGTCAACATGGATTTAGTAAGGGGAGGTCGTGCCTGACAAACCTGTTGGAGTTCTTTTAAGAGGTGACAAGTAGGTTAGACCGGGGAAACCCAGTGGATGTGGTCTACCCAGATTTCCAAAAGGTCTTTGATAAGGTGCCACACGGGAGGCTACT